>NC_135211.1:48372167-48384667 GCF_052324685.1 Brachyhypopomus gauderio | reverse complement strand
ATTTAAAGACACAGTGGCTGTATAAATGACAAACCTTGATATCTACATTATGTTCAGGTGTACTGGTATATTAATATATGGACTATGGATCTTTATGTAGATATGACTATAAAGAACTGACTCACTACCAGCTCAGTGGGCATGTCAATAATAATGACGTAATCACAGGTAAATAATTATTTAAGGCATTGAGAAATAAGGATGTAAACAACAATGTAAACAGAAATGTTTCAATACAAAATGGTTGATTTTGTTTTTGTCAGCTTGGGACAGCTTGAACATTCTATGCAAACCTTAGTTGAAGAATGTTGAAGAAATCGACTAACAGGAACCCAGAGGAGAAGTTTGAGGATCTACGATCCAGCAAAGGAGCTTCACGTGGGTCAGTGTGCTCTGAATATCTGATCTGTGTTGCATCTTTTAAAAGACTACGTTACTGAATGTAACCCATAAAGTGCTACTAAGTTGGTAACAAAATTCTGAAAATGTGACGGTACTTTCTAAACCATCTTGGCGGAAGGCCTCAACTTCAGAGAGGAGGAGAATGGTGGTAGAAGAGGTACGCCATCAGGAGGAGGCTGGAAGAAATGCAAAGGCTGTGTCTCTTGTCAAACAGGGACAATGAATTAGGTGGGAAGGACTAGAGAGGAGAGCACTAAGCTGAAGGCAGCTCTGGGAAATGGAGACAAGCACCATAAGCTTCATTATCAGAGCCACATACGATGTGTTACCATCTCCGAAAAACCTCCAGGACTGGTATGGGGAAGACCCAACCTGTGCAACTCTTAGGCATATCTTGACCGGGTGTAAGACCAGCCTCACACAGGGGCGCTACACCTGGAGGCACAACCAGGTCCTCAAAAGTTTGGCAGCAGCTCTGGAGATGAGGAGATCCAACATCAACTCCTCACCTAGGACAGTATCCAACTCCATCCAATCTCGAACATTTATTCGAGAGGGACAGCTATAGCCCAAAAACCACCCAACCAAGCCAAAACTTGGAAAGTTAGCCCTGGCTCAGGATTGGAAGATGCTTGTTGACATTGGCCAGCAACTGATCTTCCCACCAGAGATATCAGCTACAACACTCAGACCAGACTTGGTACTCTGGTCTCCCTCACTCAAAGCTGTCAACATCATTGACCTTATTGTCCCATGGGAGGACTCAACAGTAGAGGCCTACGAGCGCAAGAGGCTGCGATACACAGAGATGGCTGCAGACGCAAGACAACGAGGGTGGAATGTGCAAGTCTACCCTGTGGAATTAGGATGCCGAGGTTTTGTGGCCACTTCTACCATCAGGTTTTTAAAAGACCTTGATATCCAAGGACAGGCACTGCGACAGGCAATCAAATCCATGGCTGAAGCAGCCAAAAGAAGCAGCCGTTGGATCTGGGTGAAGCGGAATGAGCCCTGCTGGGCTCAGAAAACTACTGGACCCAATCACTAATGAATAGCCACCCCACACCCTTTCTCCAAACCCAGGAGTTGAGGGACCAAGGTATGCAGTCAGTTCCAAGCCTGAATCAGGAGAGTGGACGCCCCTGTGGTGCATATAGTCCCATGGACTTGTGATTGGGTATGGGACACAAGCTCGGGCTTGATCACCCTGTAGCTGTTCACCTTTGATGAGGGTGTCTAGTGTTGAAAGGCCGAAACACCCTGATTCAAAGGAACACTATTGATGATGTGTCCTAAATTGACAGAGACAATCCCCACACCTCTCTTACCATCAAGGAAACTCATGTGACTTAACATCTAATGGCACAATAGATAGTAATACCATCTCGTCCAGTGTTTATGAATCTGTGGTACCGAATGTCCCGAAAGTACCGCAGCCATTATTATGGGTCAGCAAGGGTGGGCGGAGCAACAGATTTGCTGTCACATGAGTAAAAAAGAATAATTTGGTTGTGGTTGGAGATTTTTTGGGAATGACCAGAAACACATTACTGACAACCAAAAGCTAGAATGCAATTAATTTCACAGAGCACCTGAAACCAATCTAACACAGCCATGCAGCTCAGTTCACAGAATTCAAAGTGAGCGAGTTTCAATAGTTAACTTTATATTAACCATTTAGGTCATCACAATGTTCATGTCCTGAAAAGTTTCACGTTATTGGTTGTTAATTGCAATGGCAGACGTAGCCGTGTGGTCATGAAATGTTTGCGATGTTCACGAAAATTAAAGTTAGCTTGTTTAGGGCAACGCTGCGATAGTTCATAGCCAGTGAAGCAGTAAAGAGACACATATTAAAAAATTCATATTTAAAACTGCTAGTGTTAACACACAGTGTGCTGCAAGCTCCATGGTTTTCTTTGAGCTGTTTTGCAGATCTGTACACTGCCAGGAACCTACTGCAGTGCACATTACCCATCACCCTGCAAATCCACAAACTAATCATCATGACATGAACACTCAAATGAACACTCTAATGAACACTCTAATATGTTTAGGCCAGTCTTTTCAGTATTCATAACTGTGTGTGTGTGTGTGTGTGTGTGTGTGTGTGTGTGTGTGTGTGTGTGTGTGTATGCTTGTGTTTGTGTATGAGAGAGAGCAACAGAAAAAACAAGGCAGTAACATGAAAGAAAAAAACAGAATGATTAAAGAGAGAATATGAATAAAGTTGGGCAACAGTGAGGGGGGAGTGTGAGTATCTATGTACACTATGTGAGTGTGTGTGTGTGTGTGTGTGTGTGTGTGTGTGTGTGTGTGTGTGTGTGATCATCTGTACCTCTTTAGCTTTGTTTCGGCTCCTCATGTTCTCCGCGATGTACTTGACACTCTCAATGGCCTGTTTGATCTCTGGCGACACAACCGAAAATGCCACCACCGTGTTTATCCCCTGCGGACTCAGCTGGCGACTCACTTTCCCACAATCCACCTCGGGCCCCTCCTTCATCGGATGGCACGGACAGGCCGCTTTCTTCCCCTCTGTCGGGCCTCTCCCCTCAAACTCCAGGCACTTCATCGCCCCCTGCTGGAAACTGCAACTGCTGCTCTTTTTCTTCCCTTCTCCTCCTCTGACTCCACCCCCACCGGTCCCCATCCCGAACGAGCCCCCGCTCTCAGCCACGCCCCCCTTGCCCGAAGCCTCCGATTGGTCAAGGGGGCGGCGCATCAGCATGACGCGGGGCAAGGTCCGGAGGAAGACGGCACGGACCCAACCCGGCATGCTATGCGTGGTGGGCGTGCGGTAGTGCACGTTGAGCACAAACACGGTGATGACGATGGAGAGCGTGACGAAGATCATGGTGAAGAGCAGGTACTCGCCGATGAGGGGGATGACCAGCGACGTGGACGGGATGGTTTCGGTGATGACCAGCAGGAAGACGGTGAGCGAGAGCAGCACGGAGATGCAGAGCGTGACTTTTTCGCCGCAGTCCGACGGCAGGTAGAAGACCAGGACGGTCAGGAAGGAGATGAGCAGACACGGGATGATGAGGTTGATGGTGTAGAACAGAGGCAGACGGCGGATGTAGAAGCTGTAGGTGATGTCTGGGTAGATCTCCTCACAGCAATTGTACTTGATGTCATGCTTGTAGCCTGGAGCGTCAATAATCACCCACTCCCCACTCTCCCAGAAGTCCTTGAGGTTGACCTTGGAGCCAATCAGCACCAGGTCAATCTTGGCCTTGTCATATGTCCACGAGCCGAACTTCATGGAGCAGTTTTGGTAGTCGAACGGGAAGTAAGTGATGTCCATGGGGCAAGAGGACTTAAAGATGGCAGGAGGAACCCACGTGATGGTACCATCGTACTTCAACAGAGCTTTGGTCTTATCTTCCACTAAGAAGTCACCTACAGCGCTGGGGTGGGTTGGGAAGACGTAAATAGGTTTATTTTACACAGAGGTGGTATGATATGAACAAAAATATTGTGATTATTTTGCAATTTTATCACTATATTGTTCTGCAGGTATTCTGAGTCTTCTGTGGGTGTTCTGAGTCTTCTGTAGGTGTTCTGAGTGTTCTGTGGGTGTTCTGAGTGTTCTCTAGTTGTGATGAGTGTTCTATAGATGTTTCGAGTCTTCTGTAGGTGTTCTGAGTGTTCTATAGATGTTCTGAGTGTTCTGTGGGTGTTCTATAGATGTTCCGAGTCTCCTGTAGGTGTTCTGAGTGTTCTATAGATGTTCTGAGTGTCCTGTAGGCGTTCTGAGCGTTCTAAACATGTTCTGAGTGTTCTGAGGGTGTTCTGATCACAGCACACAGGTGAATGATCAGCGGAAGACTCTAGAAGACTCTAGTGGTGTTGCACTGTGGGACTCACTTGTTGTACAGCACAATGTCAGGCCTCCAGATCTTATTGGACGGAACTCTGATGAACTCAATGCCATCAAACTCAGCCGGCAGCCATCTGAGTTTGTAGTCATTCCATATCTACAACAACACGATCCACCATGAGCACAGAGATTCATTTACACACACTATGGCTACTCAGAAACAACATTACATGAATCAATTGACCTGCTCATGCTATATATTATCAATTTTCATATTAGTGTCATACCACTAAATGTATACGATAAATATGCAGGCTTTGTATAGTGACCTTTCCAGAACATTCTCCCCAATCTCAATGCTGTTGTGTGATAAACATAATATATATTTGTTTATTTGGGGATTTGCTTATGACTGGAGGGCCAGCCACTGAGTGAGCCCACAGAAGATTCCTCTCGGTGTGACTCAGAGTCACTCCACATGAACCTCACAGAGGATTTGGATGGGACTGTCTTTCTCAGCCTCTCAGTCTCTCTCTCTCTTTCTCTTTCTTCTTCTGTTTCTTTCTCTCTGCTTTTCTCTGAGTGAGTCACAGCTCATCGCCCTGCTATGAATCTTTTACATGTAACAACACGCCACGTCTCTGCACGCCAGTCCCATGCAGTCAGTCATCTTCATCACCACATGATCCACTCACGCCAGATGACTGCGAGAACCCCCCCCCCCCCCCCCCCCCCCCCCCTCATGCTGCACCCATACGCTACACCGCTGACTGCTGTGAGGGGGAAATCATGAGGGAAAGACTGCGTGTGGAAATAAGGACCCGTAAGAATGTTTACAGCTGTGACAGAAAGCAATACTGTGTGTGAGTGTGTGAGTGTGAGTGTGTGTGTGTGAGTATCTGTCTGTCTGTCTGAGTGCGCGTGCGCATGTGTGTGTGTGTGTCATTTCATGCTAATTCCACCATCAGGCACTGCATATTGTAATTACCCTACACTGCAGGGTGGATATGCATACACATACACACACACACACACACACACACACACACACACACACACACACACACACACAAGCACACAAACACTGCCAAAACTACAATTCACTTCACAGATACTTAAATCAGTTCTGTAACATACGGATGCACACACACACACACACACACACACACACACACACACACAGCTCTGAAATCTAAGTGGATATGGTTATGTCAGTTAATTAAACGGAAATTTAGATTAGTGTAATAAATGAAAAATACTAGTGCAGTGCTGTTCTCAGTCCAAATGAACCGCCTTTAGTTCAGTCCAAATTAACCACCTTCAGTTCAGTCCAAATTAACCACCTTCAGTTCAGTCCAAATTAACCACCTTCAGTTCAGTACAAATTAACCGCCTTTAGTTCAGTCCAAATTAACCACCTTTAGTTCAGTCCAGATGAACCACCTTTAGTGCCAAACAAACCCATTATGCACTTCCTTTATGACATCATATTGACGCTTCACCTAATTATCTAGGAATATTCCCCACAGACCCCTCCCCCACAATATAATGCTGTGTGGTGCAAAATTACTTCTTTAGCTGTTATTTCCCCTGCACACACACAAACGCGCACACGCACGAACACACACACGCACACACATTAGTCATTCGTTCATCTTCCTTATTTCATGTCAATCAATTGTCAGTCTCTCTCTCTCCTCCATAAATTCCTGCCTGTACTGCTTTCTCTCTCTACATACCTCACCTACACACACACACACACACACACACACACACACACACACACACACACACACACACACACATCATATTCCATACTGAAGACATCACTCACATGTCTCAACCACAGGTTGGTTTCCATAATCTGATTGACTTCATCCTGTGGAAAGAGATAAAAAAGAAAAATCTCAATTTATAAAGAATAATATTCTAATAATAATTTAATATTTTCCAACAAACAAAAACCATATAAACCTCCTCAGTACTGTAAGAAACAGAACCTGAACGACCTTTGAACTGCATGTTCTTTTCATATAAAGCAACATATTAAAACATGTCAGTCATGTCTCCAAGTCATTTCTACGAGTCATTTCTCTGAGTCATTTCTCTGAGTCATTTGTCTGAGTCATATCCATGAGTCATATCCATGAGTCATATCCATGAGGCTGTTCCCATGCTGTGCTTGTATTTCAAACATCACTCATCATCAGAAAAACCCTCAGTACTATAAAGCCCATAATAACAGTATATTAAAACCCAAGGATCAGCCAGCAGCACCATACTCAAAGACTCCGCCCCTCAGTAAGCGTGTCCCAATCTGCCCAATCAGAGCCCGTCAGCTCCACCGCAGCGTAGGAGAGAGCCGTCTGGCGCCCGGGGCGGCCTGAGTGCACCACTTAACCGTGAGAGAGCAGACGTGTCAGTTCCGCCGCTCCCTCTGATCTGATGATGACGGTTGGGGGAAAAAACCTATAGTGAGGCGGCGGAAAATGAGAGGCGGAAAAAAAAAACACGGCAAGTTTCCGAGAACCCACAGGAAATGGCAAAGGTGACGGAAGGTGACGGAAGGTGACAGAAGGTGACGGAAGGTGACGGACACTCTGGCGTCCAGGATTTCTGCATTGCTCGTTGCTCGCCATGTGGCTTCTGAAGATTGTACAGCTGATGTAAGAGGGGCCGAAACAAGCTCTCCGCTTCACTCGACTTCTTCATCCTTCTCCCTCCTTCAAACCCCTCCTCTCCTCCTCCTCCTCTTCCTTCTCCTTGCTTTTACAGTTCACCCGCTGTGGATCCAGGGGGAAGTGCTGGAAAACCCTTGGGACACGGAGAGGGTCTCTCACTGCACGTCTGACTCATTCCCATAGTCATGCTCACTAACTTCACTAAAATATCACTTGCACAGTGTTTTTTTGTGTGATTTGTTATGACACATACGACAAGTTAAAAAACTGACAAGTTAGAAATTTGCTGAGCTGCAAAGTCTGTTGTTCTAACATCCTTTGCCATTTCACAGTGTCATGACACATCTTGATGTCACCAAATATATTAAATCAGCTGATGCTGCAGTCAACTTGACATCAAAGGTTTTAAAATGAGGTCTTATGACAACTGGTGGTTGTTATGAATGTTTATGTAAATTACCAGTCAAATGATTGGACACACCTGATCGAATGTGTGATTTTAATAGTAATTAAGGGATTTTATTATAATTTGATGAATATTCAAATTTATTCTATTATAATTTGATGAATATTCGAAACACATGATTTTTCATGCACCATCAGCAAACAGTGTTCTTTTAGATGTGCTCCTAAACCTACAGATGCTCTGCATGTGTGAGGAAGACTTGGAGGCTGATGGCCTAGTGTGATCAGAGAACACCAAGATCGCACATAACTGTCATCAGAGTAAGAATGAATCTAAAATCGAAGATGGTCAATATCTGTTTATCTCGGCAAAGTCACGTTTGTGCTTTTCCACTTTTAACATTTTGCAGAAACTTTAAAGATGGTACATGTGTTCAGACCCTGGACAGGCGCTGTATGTTTATGTCAGTTGTCATGGGCTTATATCAGAGTCTTGTAGGCTCGGCAGTCCTCTCCAGGAACATCGAGGACGTGCTACGTCGGGCCTGACCAGCCACAACAAACCACGCAAATCAGCTAAGTAGAACTTACTTCCCTAACTACCAAACCATTGAGACTGTGTCTGTTAGCCGTGGCAGGTATAAGAATAACAGGGCGATATGTTTTAAAAATCTAATTAAAATTAAATTAAATAATCAACATGAAGTGAGCAGCAATATTAAGCTAAGGCTAGGACTTTTAAACATTAGATCACTTGCATCAAAAGCTGTGATAGTAAACGAAATAATCTCAGATAACAGACTAAACGCACTCTGTTTAACAGAAACATGGGCTAGAGTAGGCGAATATGTAAGTTTTAATGAAGCAGCTCCTCCTGGATACAGTTATGTTCATCAGCCCCGTATCACAGGGCGTGGAGGTGGAGTAGCCACAATATATGACACAGACATAGGTTTTACTGTAAAACCAACCACCTCTATTAACTCATTCGAGGCTTTGATAGGTGAAATAGGCAATAATCGTATAGGCAATAAAACAAAGCTTAAATTAGTGACCATCTATCGACCGCCGGGTCCCTACTCAGAATTTCTTCAGGAATTTGCTGAGTTTCTTTCGGAACTAGTCTTAACCATCGAGAGATTTGTAATTGTGGGTGATTTCAACATTCATTATGAAAATGAATCAGACCCACTGAAAATTGCGTTCGACTCCATACTAGATTCAGTAGGTATAGCCCAAAATGTGACAGGGCCTACCCACCGCTGTAAACACACCTTAGACTTAATACTTACTTACGGATTAAACATAGAACATCTGGCAGTCATCCCCCAAAATGACGCCATTTCAGATCATTTCTTACTAATATATGAAATGACTTTATACAATGTACATCAGATGCGCCATACAAAAACCACGCGCACTATTACATCCGACACTGCAGCAACATTTATAAACTTACTGCCAGAGCTACCGAACACTATGCCACTGCAGCCCAATGAATTGGAACAGGCAACACAACAGTTTTATTCCACACTCAGCAATACCTTAGACAGTGTAGCTCCAATTAAAACAAAATTAATTAGGGAGAAAAAGCTATCACCATGGTATGACGAACACACTCGTCTTCTAAAACAGGCAGCTCGAGCAGCGGAGCGAAAATGGAAATCCACCTCACTAGAAGTGTTTAGAATCACATGGAAAGACGCCATAGTCAAATATAAACATGCCCTAATAAAAGCTAGAGCCGCATACTATTCGACACTAATAGAAAACAACAAGAATAACCCTAGATTTCTCTTCGCGACGGTATCTAAACTAACAAGAAATATCAACGACACTAGTTCTAACACAGCACTTACACACACTAGCGATGAATTTTTAAACTTTTTCAATAATAAAATAGATAATATCCGACTACAGAGTCATAATACATCGCAGCCTAACCTCCAATCCAACCCCAGTAGTTCAGCTATTAGTAACAATGCATCCAAAAATATTACTGAGCTAAATATCTTCAATCCTATATCGCAAAAAGAGCTCACAACATTGATTAATTCGTCTAAGCCTACATCATGTATATTTGACCCAGTTCCAACCCGTCTATTTAAAGACCTACTCCCAGCCACTGCAGGGCCCTTACTTAATATGATTAACTCCTCCCTTAACCTAGGTTACATGCCCAAACAATTAAAATGCGCCGTAATTAGACCCTTGATTAAAAAACAGAATCTCGATCCGCAGATTTTAGCCAACTATAGACCCATTTCTAATCTCCCATTTATCTCTAAAATTTTAGAAAAAGCAGTTTCCAATCAGTTAAACCACTATCTCCAATCAAATAGTATCCATGAAAAGTTCCAATCAGGATTTAGACCAAACCACAGCACTGAAACAGCTTTACTCAGGGTAGTGAATGATCTACTAATATCGGCCGATAATGGGCTCGTCTCGTTCCTTATACTGTTGGATCTTAGTGCAGCTTTTGATACTGTAGACCACAACATTTTGCTGGATAGACTAGAAAACACAGTAGGTATTAAAGGAGTCGCACTCTCCTGGTTTAGATCATATTTAACTGACCGCTTCCAATGTGTAAGTGTTAATAATAAAACCTCTAAATCTGTGCAGGTTAAATATGGTGTCCCACAAGGGACAGTCCTAGGACCACTTCTATTCACACTGTACATGTTACCCTTAGGCGAAATTATGCATAAGCATGACATCAGTTTCCATTCCTACGCAGACGACACTCAGCTATATTTATCGGCAAAACCCGATGATTTAGGCGCAAACAGTAAGATTGAGAAATGTGTAGAAGAGATAAAACATTGGATGGCATGTAACTTTCTAGCACTAAATGCCGATAAAACAGAATTGATAATAGTTGGGTCTAGGGCTGCGAGAGACAAGATACATAATGCAGCATTGAATCTACATTCTTTTACTATAACCCCCAGCGCAGAGGTAAAGAACTTGGGCGTCACAATAGACCCAGATCTCTCGTTCGATACACATATTAATAATATAACTAGGGTAGCGTTCTTTCACTTGCGCAACATTGCCAAAATTAGAAACATATTAAATATTAGTGATGCAGAAAAACTAATCCATGCATTCATATCCTCTCGTTTAGATTATTGCAACAGTCTCCTAGCTGGATGTTCTGGTAAATCGATAAACAAACTCCAGCTGGTTCAGAACGCAGCAGCACGAGTTTTAACAAAAACTAAAAAGTTTGATCACATTAGTCCCGTACTATCGTCATTACACTGGCTGCCAATTAGATTCCGTATTGACTATAAAATACTTTTATTAACATATAAAACGCTGCATGGCTTAGCTCCAGACTATCTTAGTGAACTTATTGAACAATATAACCCAGCGCGTTCACTTCGCTCGCAGGACGCAGGGTTATTAACTGTTCCTAGGATCAAAAAGATCACAGCAGGTGGAAGAGCCTTTTCTTTTAAAGCTCCACAATTGTGGAATAATCTTCCTGCCTCTATTCGGGACTCAGACACAGTCTCAATGTTTAAAACTCGATTAAAGACTCATCTGTTTAGTTTGGCCTTTGATTAATCTGTTACATATTTACTACATCTCGTATCTTTTCTCCGAGGTTCACCTGGAGAGTAACATTGCAGTCGGAGCCTACAATACCAGCATCGCTGCTCCGACACGGAATGAAAGCCTGGCATCAACAGACATTTACAGTGACAATATCATAACCCAGAACTTTCATTTTTACCTTTACTTAGTCTGATTGTGTGATTTGTGTGTGACTTGTGTATTTGTCTGTATTTTGTGTAATCTGTGTGTTAACGGGCCGCCCAATGGAGGATGGGTTCCCTTTTGAGTCTTGGTTCTCCCGAGGTTTCTTCCTATTCCCCACTATCTTAGGGAGTTTTTCCTCGCCACTGTCGCCCTTGGCTTGCTCATTAGGGTTCTGGACCCGTAGTATTGTTAACCTTTTAAATCCTGTAAGGCGCTTTGTGACAACATGTGTTGTGAAAAGCGCTATACAAATAAACTTTGATTGATTGATTGATTGTAGCCCTTCAAATGGCCTTCAATAGAGCATCATAAAGTGTACAATGTCCAGTTTAATTTGAAGCTATTTACAGCCTCAGTAGGTAAACGATATTGGAGATCCAGCTTTTATTGCATGCAGTAAAACAAATCCTCATTAAATTTCAAATCAAAGTGACATATTTAGTGTTTGGTTATGAATTCTTTTTCAGTTGATGACTGCAGCCACAGACGCCATATGTGGGGCGCGACGCCTCCAGCCATGAGGGGAAGTGCAAGGACGTAAACAGGAAGCTCATGTAAACAACGCGAATTTAAAAGCAATTAGGCTGCCTTGGTGAGAGTGGGTGGAGACTGGGCGGTGAGTGGGCGGGGTTAGCAAGGCAGGCACGCCAAAATAGCTCTTACCACTTTGACGAGCTGAGAGATGGAGACCTCAAACTCCACCGTCACCGGGTCCGACACGTTCTCCACCGGCCGGATGAACTGATTATACCTCCGGAACAAGCGGCGAAACAGTCTGTCCTCTCCCTTAGATGATACACACTCTACACACACACACACACACACACACACACACAGGCACAAACACACACGCACACACACACACACGCACAGGCACACGCACACACACACACACAGGCACACACACAAACACAAACACACACATAAACACGCACACACACACACACACACGTGGAGAGTTTAGCACTGTAAAACTACATGTAGTGTGTGCTCTAATGAAAGTGGCATTGCTGTATATATGCACAACGTATAGCAGAACTGCACGTGTTGGATTCATACATATTACACTGGATGTGTGCAGAGAGAAACACCACGGAAACGTGTCACAGGTCATGTGACATCTTCATTTGATCTAGACGGCAGTCCGAGTCGCGGTGCAAGATCCGTGATGAGACAGAGCTGCTGTAGTGCTGTTACTCTGGTCTACCACAGCGCTCTCATGGAGAAGACAGAAGAAGACAGACTGCTAACGTCTCCTTAGTTACACAGTCGTTTGCTGTGGACTCCTTAATGAACAACCTGCTTTTGAAAAAAGGGCAGGTGACGTCTGGATGCTGTAAACTTACGAGTAAACAAACAAAAAATAGTGTTTGCATGAACTGGTGCATTTACATTGTAAATACCTATTAAGA
>NC_135211.1:48364667-48367167 GCF_052324685.1 Brachyhypopomus gauderio | reverse complement strand
AATGCTGTTCATAGTAACTGGTCTAAAACCAGAACGGGTTTGGGAATAACTATGGACAGAGGACAAAACTGTGGAGCAGTTCAAGAGCCCCCAAAACAACGTAATGAACATTTGTCCTCTCAAGCCATCTGAGCCTGTGGACATTAAGCTTAATGACAACTATTATTTCCATCACATTCAGTAGAATCAAACCAAACCATTTTGGCCATCATCGAATCCGCTATAAAATTTATTTAAAGGTGTCATAGAATGGAACACTGTACTTGGCACAGTTACATATGGTTCAGCACATGGACCCGGTACCCTGAACTTCATTGTTCCTTCAAATTCAGATCCCCAATAAGCAAAAGAGGGTGGCAAAACAGGCCAATTCCAAAAAGTTAGAATGTTTTATAACAATTTTGACAATTTACACACATGACATTTCCATACACCAGCCCACATTTACATGGAATCCCCAACAGTTCTGTGAGAGACACAATGGAAGACAGGAATGTTCCACTATGTACCAGAATCTTCTGCTATGTACCGGAATGTTCCGCTACAGCACCAGAGACCTGTACATTACCATTGGAACTTTTAAGACCCATCCTACAGAACCAAATAGTCAACCGCTCTGACTGATGTTCAGAATGGACTTTAACTCAAAGTGGTTAATTCACTCTACACATTGGACTCTGAACTATATATCAAACCTTAATACTGAGTTCAATTAGTTTTTGGTACTGAAGAGAGGGGCTGTTACAACCTTTTTGGCACCACAATAATTTATCTTTGTCAGGTAAATCTAGTTTATATTTCATCAACGTTAAAGATAATTAGTTCAGTTACTTAGAGATGTTTACTTTTTACCTAATGTGCTCCTTCAGTGGACCAACAGACCTTGCAACCTCTCCTCTGAAGCTTTTCCTCAACATCTGCTTTGTCCTCCACTATAGGATCAAACATATGATTGGATGTCTAAACACTCCATGGTTCACTTCTCACAGGTGTGGTGATGTATTTTGGATTATGAGCCATTGTGATCATCAAATTATAAACCAGCCCATCAAAAATGGGCAAAATTGCATCTTGGCATTTAAGTTCTGTGCTTTCCCCATACTAAACCCTCATCATGACTAGTAAATTCAAATTTACTTTCATTATATTAGATTGCTCAATTTGCGTAGAATTAAGAATTTCAGAATTTAAAATTCCTTAGAATTTAGTACAGTAAAAGTAAAGTAAATTTATTTATAGAGCACATTTAAAACCAAAGTGCTTTACAATGTCAAAGAAACACCATACCTCTGCTCACTACATAATAACTTACATTAAACCGAATAACAATCCTCCATATGCAGTTCAAACAGTTTAACAATTGCAGAAAGCTAGCTTGTAAAAATATGTTTTTAGTTTTGATTTAAAAACAGTCACAGATTTGGTGTGTCTAATGTCATGTGGAAGACTATTCCAGAGTTTTGGTGCAGCAACAGAAAAAGCACGATCCCCACTCTGCTTGAGGCGAGCTCGTGGAACCATCAAAAGTAACTGTGATACAGAACTTAACAATATCAAGGGTGTATACATACAAAGCATGTTCTCTATATAAACAGGGGCATATCCATTCAAAGCTTTAAAAACCATCAGCGCTACTTTATACTGGACTCTGTAATGCACTGGGAGCCAGTGCAAGGATGCCAAGATAGGAGTAATGTGATCCCTTTTCTTTGCTCCAGTTAATAATCTGGCTGCACCATTTTGAACCAACTGTAAGCGTTTAAGGGACGCTTCATGCATTCCAATATACAGTGCATTACAATAGTCCAGTCAAGATGTAATAAAAGCATGGATGACTTTTTCCATTTCTAAAACATTAAGAAATTACTTCAATTTGGCAATTTGGCATTTATTTGTTTATCAAACTTTAATTCTGAGTCAAAAATTACTCCAAGATTTTTAACGTGTGTGTTTTAAAAGGGGACTAAAGAACCCAGATTTGATTAACATAGAGGAACCAATAAATATGACCTCTGTTTTAGTGACATTCAGTTGGAGAAAGCTATTGGTCATCCAATTCTTAATGTCAATGATACACTCATGAAGTTTATCCAGGGTGGAACAATTTCCTAAACTCAAAGGTAGGTATAGTTGTAAATCATCTGCATAACAATGAAATGGGATGTTATGTTCTCAAATTATTTGACCAAGGGGGAGCACATATAATGAAAAGAGGACTGGGCCTAAAACAGACCCTTGTGGAACCCCACAGGCCAGAATGGTGGCGGCAGAGGAGTAATTACCAATATTAACAGAAAAAGTTCTTGAATATAAGAAGTGAACCAATTAAGAACTAAACCTTTAAATCCAACACAATGTTCCAGACGTTCAATGAGTAAATCATGATCCACAGTATCAAATGCTGCACTCAGGTCCAGTAAAACCAGGATAGAACAATCACCAGAATCGGCATTAAGTAAAAGGTCATTAGTGACTTTTAAAAGAGTAGATTCAGTACCAT
>NC_135211.1:48354667-48362167 GCF_052324685.1 Brachyhypopomus gauderio | reverse complement strand
CGCGATCTTCCCCGCGCGCATCCTAATGGGAACGTGTTGCAGTGGACGATAAGCAATACTTATATTTCGTATATTTCAAATATATTTCGCGACGATACATTACTATGAAAAAACATGTGGCACTGGAAAACACGGTTACAAATTGTAGCGTTTGTCCTAATTCCTCAATGATGGATGTCTTTTGCATACTTTGCATTTAAGTTAACTTCCGTAACTGCTAATTCGCTTCTCGAGCGCATCTAAGGTGAGGGAGTTCAGCAGTAAGAGGCGCTGCACTCAAATGGGATCTAGAGGGATCTAAACCTCTAACAGCCTCCAGAAAATCTCTTTGGATATTGATTAAATCTGGCCTCCATTAAAAAATCATGGCTTGGTGTCATTAGACGCTGTTGATGAAGCGCAGCGCGAGTCAGCCTGTCATGACAGTCTTGGAAGAGCACGCGCCCTTTTAACTGTGTCGGGCTGATTAGCAAACGGGCACGAACACACACGCATGCACACAATCACACGCGCACAGCTTCCGTTTTCTCGGTAATTGCAGTATTATCATGTCAGACTGTTGCGTCTGTATTTTTTTACTGTGCACGTAGAGAATTAACGCGAGACTAACAACGTGACGTTCCAGTATACGACGCAAAAGTGCACTCATGACAGACGGTCCCTTATATATCCATACATTCATCACGCAATAACAGTTAGTGGAAGCCACTAATTCCCCCTAACTCCAGCTGATGCTAGGACACTTCATCATCATGGTGTACTTAAAAGTGGCCGTGTGTGTACATGTGTGTATGTGTGTGTGTGTGTGTGTGTGTGTGTGTGTGTGTGTGTGTGTGTGTGTGTGTGTGTGTGTGTGTGTGTGTCTACACTAGGGGGAGCATCAGGTGTAGCAAGTCAAGGCTCAGAATTTATCTTTATGTGGTTCAGCTGTCAATCAGAATCACACACAAACATACACACAAACATACACCAACACACACAAATATACACACAAAGAAATCAGAAAATAAGATCAAATTCTAGATCCTGTCTGTCAATAGAAAATCGGTACTTAGTAAAAAAAAAAAAGGTTTATTGATTTTTAAAAAATAAATAATCTCTCAGTAATCATTAGTATATGACGCACAATTGTGGGTGGTTTCCTTCAGAGAATAATTATAGACATTTCTGATAAATGTTATGTTTGTGTGCTGTCTGTGGTCATGCATGGAACGTTTTGATTGGTAGCTTTAGATTACCAGTAAAGTGAGTGGAGGCTCCTGCCAGTGATGCTGTCCGTGGTCCTGAATGTTTTTCCATTGCCTCTTCAGAGGGATCCAGTGGTGCCACTGTCCATGGTACTGAAAGCTTTGCATTTCAGTGAGACTGCACATACATTTTCACAGATAAAAATATAATGTGGTCAACACTTCTCGGTTCTGTCATGCTCACTAACCTTTCTGCAGCTTATTTACATGTACTGTGTTGGATATACTGTGCTAGATACTCTGTGTTGGATATACTGTATTGGATATACTGCAGGGGCGGACATACATATATATGTATGTGTATGTATGTGTGTGTGTGTGTGTATGAATCTATACATGGCATGTAGTGTATATGACGGCGTTTATTGTCATATGGACAATATTAATTCCAGCAAATAATATGATTACAAAGCCACATAGTGGCTTTTAAATAGTCCATCATAAGACCACCAAACAAGTTGTTTTACGCAAAGTGCATCCTAAACAACCTACAACTCTAACGTGGGTATTTCTTCCTCTTATCTATTTGTGGTGGTTTTAATCTAAGAATTTCAATAGCTTTAAAAAAAAACAGTGCGCAGTGCTCTGGAACCTTTAAGACCGCCACTTGCGTCCGTGTTAACCGTGTTAAGGTAATTTGTACATGGTGCCTTAGACGTTGAAGAGGCGACATCAGTACATTTTAAATAACATGTTATCTACAATTTAAACTGCTGTATGTTTTCGTAGTCCGGCCCGGATTTTCTGGGACAAGTTGGTTTTTTTCTGATCTCCGCTGCATACCGTCAGACCGCACCAGCTGGCCCAGTCCACGGCCCGGTCCAACTCGTTCATGTGTTTACAGGCTCAGTCCGCGGCCTGCGCTGAGCAGGTTTGCCTGACTGGAGCGGGGGAGGTAATAACACCGTTAAACAGCAGCGTGACTACAGGCCGGGGACGCAGTGTGCGGCAGTGGCTCCTCCACGGGCTGAGTTAAACCACCGGCCCACTAACCCATCGGCCCACCGGGGAAATCCCCGGTAGCAATGTATGCCAGTCCGCCCCTGATATACTGTCTTGTATACTCTGTGTCGGATATACTGTCTTGGATACTGTGTTGGAAATACTGTGAAGTCTGCATTCTCAAGTAATGATAGCTGTGTCACCAACAGATGTCTTCTTGTTTGTATGTGTGTGTTACAGTGTAGGAACTGAAATGAGAAGGTAACAACACCACAGTGCAAAAAAAACCCACTACATTGACCAGTCAAGCAGTGAAAATTCATTTACATGCAAATCATCAAAAAATCTCTACCATGATTGGGCAGCAGTGTGCAAACAGTGAGCACAGCTGTACGAGTCTGGAGCAAGTGTGTCATTGTGTTTGGGGACTTTGATTCCGGAGTGCAAAGTATTGGTACACAATACATGTATACAAAGAGACGGAAAGCTGCCCAGCAGTTATTGCAGATCACTGAAAATGACTCTTCTGACAAAAGGAGCGTCAGAAGAGTCGACCCAAACCGTCTCCCACTGACATCCATAAGATGTTCCCATTGGATTTGGTGCCGTTGGAACCTGCCAATAGCTGTGGTTCAGAATGATTTACAGTCCAAATAACAAATTAGCTTTCAAACTGTCAGGGAAGATATTTGCTAATCTGCAAATCATTCCTAGGAAATGCGCTGCATATTTGTGTAACGTAGATTGCAGGGTGGGTGCGGGGGGGGGGGGGGGGGGGGCAGGTGCGCGGAGGGGGGCAGGTGTGCGGGGGGGGGCAGGTGCATGGGGGCAAGTGTGTGTTTGAATGCACCTGCTATGCGGGTTTCACACACGGCGGCGGCTGGGAACACACTGATAAGGTGCTGAAGTGCTGGAGTTGAGAGGCCGTCTGCTCTTTTTATGCTGACCTCAGACAAGCTCGGCTGAGACAAGCTATAACTTCACAAAACAGCAGACAGGAACTGCAGCACAAGAGTGGGCGTGAACCCAGGCGCTTCCTCCCCGTCCCACCAGCAAGTCTCTACGTTTAACTCGTGAAGAAAAAGACACATAAGAATGTGCTGAACCCAGTGCGGTTGTGGTTATACCAGGAATTGGGCTATCGACACCAATCACAATCAGCCAAATGTTGACGCATTGCAAGAATGGCTTCTCCTACCCTAAAGCCCCACTCTGACCCCAGACATGTACCCTGCTCTCCTCCACCCTGCTCACCTCCATCTTTAATTCATGCCCTCCTAAAAGCAAAATGCAGCGACTCCAGGAGCCATTAGCATCTTTTCTCTTTGCTTCGTTCTTGCCCCTTTGCCCCTGCCTCACTAGCATGTCCACCTCGTCTACTCCGCCTCTTCCTCAGACTCCGCCTCTTCCTCTGACTCCACCTCTTCCCCTGACTCCGCCTCTCTCCCATCCACCTTCCTCTCAGTCTTGTACTGTCCTGCTCTCTCTCTACATCTCCCTGTGAAACACACATTCTTCACCTCTCTAATGCACTCCTCTGTCATACACACACATTCCCCACCTCTCTCTCTTTTCCTCCCCTCTTTCTCCACCCCTCCTCTCCTCACACCATCTCCCAAATGCTTCTCTAAAAGCCTTTTCTCTGTTCAGAACAGCAGCCATCTTCCTACACATATTAAGTGTGTGTGTATATATATATTTTAGTCCCCAGTAGGAACTAAATATTTCACCTCACATGTCCACAAAACATAAATGACAATGGCTAAGTGGTCTTATTTTTTTCTGGAACATCTGGAAACATCTGGACTCTCCACTCATCCATTGCGACTCAAGGGCAGGAACGCAAAAGTACAGGTCCCAGGTCAGGGCTACGGTGTTCACAGAGCCCACCCAGACGCGGAGGTTGACCCGTTGCCAGGGTAACGGTGTCGTCCTCGCCGAGACCTCGCAGGCCAAGGCTCGTATCTTTTCATATACAGTGGCTTTTACACAGACGCAGAGGAATTAAAATGACAGTTTAAATTAAATCTATACAGCTTATTGTATTCTGGGATCTGTCATGTCAGGAAGGATTTTGCCTTTAAGGTCAGGATTTGGATTTAAGTAGAAAAGAACATTATTTAAATTCTGAAATGATAAAAATGAAGTAGAAGAGGGAAAAAGACATTAAAAGAAAATATAAATGATTAAAATAGAAACAGATAAGGCTGTTAAAAGAAAAACTACTGATAGTGGAAGGAGTCTGTCACACTGCCACTGTAAGAGTGTGTGAATTTACCAAGGGCGCTGGCCAGGGTGCTGAAACCGATCCAGGTGCGATTCAGCACCTCTGTTGCGGACCGCCACTGAAACACGTGCAGACAGGCAGGACGGCGGGATCACAGAGACAGGACAGGTGGACTGGTGGTGCAAGATAAGACAGCAGCAATGAGGACGAGTCCACCAGCGTCGGCGTGTGTCAGTAGCGGAGCAGGACTCACACACCCTGGAGTTATTTGGTTTTGTTTTGACTACAACATGAATTCTTTGTTCATAAAGTTCAGCCTACGTGTGTGTGTGTGTGTGTGTCCAGCTCAGCAGGCCAGCCCCTACGGAGTGTACGATCACACACACGGAACGGCCATCTTATTAAATGCACCGACCTAATAGTGCACTGGCCCCCTATGACCTTCAGACCTGCAGCAATTCACCGTGGCATAGATTCAACTTGGTGTTAAGACCCATACAGACCGGGCAGCCTATCACAGCTCCTGCAGATTAAATGGAGGTTCTAAGGTGCCCTGTACAGCCAATTCCACCTCATCCCAGAGATCTATAGGATTAAGGCAAAGTTCAGACTTTCAGCTCTCATTTGCTGGTGTGGTCTGTTTGACAGATTGACTTTGACGTCCTCTTCTGACAGCTTTGAGGTGATGAGTTGTTGTCCCCTTTTGTTGGATACTTCTCCTCGGTCACACCACTCTCATTTTATGCCACCGCATGAGAAAACCCCACAATGTTGGCAGTTGTGATACACTGACACCAGCCCATGTGGTGTTGATGACTTTGTCTCCTTTGAAGTCATTTTGAATGCTCGATTTTCCCATTGTGAGTTCACAATGAAGCTGTTCCACTAAAACAAACTTGCTCCAATGTCCATTTAGTGAATTAGTGAGTCATCATACCTGAAAATCAATTCTATTCTATACCGGGGGACAACGTATGGGTTTGGGAAACAGGGCTGACATGGTCTTCTGGCACTAGGAAGAACTCAGCTGCAGATAGGAAGACCATTCCAGTAACCAGGCCTGCTGAATGGGTCTCTCAAGGTCTACACTGTAAAAAATTTCCATGTAAAATTACAGTAATTTACTGGCAGCAGTTTCACCAGTATTATACCCTATTTTTACAGTACGGATACCATAATTACAATTACAGCATAATAATAATAATAATACTGTAAACACAATCTACACAATATTACTGTTTTTTTTTAAACCTACAGCAATTTACTGTTAATTTCTGTTACAGCTAACAGAACTCTGTATACAAAAACAACAGCTCAAAGGGCAGCGGTAGCTCAGTGGTTAAGACGTTGGTGTTGCAATCCAAAGGTCCTGAGTTCGAATCCCCCCTCCTCCTAGCTGCCACTGCTGGGCCCCTGAGCAAGACCTTTAACCATCAATGGCTGGGTTTATATTTATGGCATTTGGCAGACGCCCTTATCCAGAGCAACTTACATTTTAATCTCATGAGCAATTGCGGGTTAAGGGCCTTGCTCAGGGGCACCTCAGTCATGGCCTAAGGTCTGGGAATTGAACCCACGACCCTCCGGTCACAAGACCAGTTCCCTAACCACCAGGCCATGACTGCCCTTATATAAAATTCTAGCCTAAGTATTTTTCTAATATTTTTTGTTAGCTTCGTACGGTTAGCTAAAAACTTAGATTAGGTTTTCAGGTCCACGATGTAACTTGCACCACAATGCAGTGTTACAACTGCTAAAACACTCAAGCAAGTAGAAAAAAATAGGGAAAAAACTCAGGATTTTCTAATCTCCCAGCAGCCATTGCTAATTACAGTTAATTACTGTAATTAGGAAATGCTCAAAAAGGGGGCGCTCGAATTACAGCAAAGATACCCACAATGCTTATCAGTTCACAGCAACTTCCTGTATATGAAGTATACAGTAGTTTACTGTCAGATTTTCCCTGTAAATTTATAGTCCTGTTAAAGAACAGTAAATTACCAATTTTCTGTTTGTATTAACAGTAGAGTGCTGTTTTCAAAAATAACAGGTTAATACTGTTGGAATTCTGCTGTAAATTAACAGCAATTTTTTACAGTGTAGTTATGACAAGAACTCCATCATTCTTAAGTATAGTAATGACAGAAAGCTGATTGAATAACATAAGAGTGAATTAGTGCTCCTGGGTGGTGAACCAGTTCTTTTGATTTGAGGGTTCTAGCGTCAGGGAGCAAGTCTACAACTCTCTTAGATATATACAGTATACTTATATACAGACGCTCGGTGAGAAGACCCTATGAGTGTGAGGATCATCTTCACACACAGGCCTTGTGAAGAACGCTTGTGAAGAACGCTTGTGAAGAACGCTTGTGAAGAACGCTTGTGAAGAACACTTGTGAAGAACACTAGTGAAGAACACTTGTGAAGAACACTTGTGAAGAACACTAGTGAAGAACACTTGTGAAGAACACTTGTGAAGAACACTTGCACTGTGATCATCAGGTACATGCGGACTGTGTCTGGAGGAAGAAAAACAGTTATGTACAGATAATGTGCTATAATGCATTGGTTCCCAAACTTTTTCTGCCGTGCCCCCCTTGCAATAGCTCCGCGCCCCCCACTTTGGGAACCACTGATATAATGCACTTTTAGAGACTTCCTGTTGGCAGAATTGCCTGGACATGTTTCACCGTGGAGCTAGAAAGAAAATACACTGAATCGCAGTGACTTGCACTAAATCTCACTGAATCATACTGAATCACACTGAATCAAGGTCAAACCATTTTACAAAAGCAAACCACACAAAGCTTGACTGGTGCATCGCGATGATGATGACAACGTCACAACATGACAAAATGACAATGTAACAACATGACAACATGACAATGTGACAACGCAACACAGCTTGTGTGTAAGAGAGATGTGGCACAAAATGTATCATCATGACACTGTGATAAGCCACAGAAGCCATAGAAACTGCTTCCCACTGTTATCTAAACAGGATCGGCCCATTTTTCTAATCTGGGCAGAGAATGTCTCCATTCTGATTAGAGACACAGATGTAGTTCCACCCATTCACCACAC
>NC_135211.1:48342167-48349667 GCF_052324685.1 Brachyhypopomus gauderio | reverse complement strand
GAAAGTGCTGGTTGGTGTCTACATCTTCTTTGTAACCATACTCAACACCTACCTAAAGTTCTCACATCTCTGTTTATGGAATGTATATGAGCTAATGGCTTGTAAATGACGTGGAAATAGTCCGTATGGCGTGTACTCTCCCATTCCCCAAGAAAAACGTGTGACCAAATCAATCTCCCATTCCCCAATGGGATTATTATCCCCAGTGGGATTGGGGAATTGTTTTGGTCACACATTTTTCCTCCTCATGCGAAGTTCAGAATGTTTTACTGCTAATTTGACGTCTGGATATTAGTAAAGTGTCACTATGTAAAAACAGGGAAACTTATTAAAAGAAAAAATTGTAAGATAACCCTCGTTTCCTTTATGAGCCTTCATTGTTTGTATGACTGTGGTGATGGCTACTGGCACCTTCTTTAGTTCTGGTTTTGGCTTTAGTTCTGGTTTTGGTTTTAGTTCTGGACACTCTGGAGATTTGCTTCCTTCTTTTTTGCCTGCATGTTCTCCGCTGTGACAATCCTACTTAAGTGGGCAAAGGCATGCAAATCCCAACGTCAGAGGCAGCGTGGAGATCTTCTGGGTAGGACTTAGCTTGCAAACTATTTTTACCAGAAACCATGTACCAAACACTAGGCTATTTCTTAAAACCTCAGACTCCTCAGACGAACTTTTAGACACACTAATGATTTCTTGAACATGAAATGAAAAGCTCACACAGCCAAACCGAGTGTTAATCCTCACAGTAAACCCTACAGTACTCCACCTTATTTATATCTACACCCATGATGTTTTCTAGAGACTCATCTCTCCTGTTCACTCATACCCAGATCAAACAGGCCGGGTCTCACATACACGTGCTTGCCGATGTTCTGTTTGTTGTTTGTTTCTTCTCCCTTGGCCCCTGAGGAACACACACACTTTACTTCTCAGTTCCTCCGTCTCTCACCTGATAGTCTCTCAGTTCTGTGCTGTGGTTTTCCAGCTTGGTAGTGTTCAAAATATATGGAGAACATTGGCTGAAGGAGTATCAGTAAAGGGGTAGAATAAATACACACACACACACACACACACACACACACACACACACACACACACACACACACACACACACATTTGGAGATTTATGGGGGGGGGGGGGGGGGCTGTACTTTAAATAATGTATACACTGTACTTATACAATAGCACCTATTTTAAAAATATCTTTATTTTAAAGAAAATTTACATCCATTTACCCACACATTAACTGAACCATTATATTGGAGTGATGAAATGATTTCATACCAAACTCATTCCTTTTAAGGACGAAGCCCTCAGGAAATCACTTCGTGTATTTAGACATGTAACACATTACTGAAATGCATTCTGGGACACAGAAAATACTTACGTGGAAGTAAACCCTTAAAGAGAGTGAACACAGAAACAAATGAACACAGAATCTAATGGCTGTAGCAAATGGACATGGACACCTGCCACGATCACATGAGGCTCTTACATCATGAGGCTCTTACATCATGAGGCCCTTACATCATGAGGCCTTTACATCATGAGGCTCTTATCTCACAAGGCTCTTACATCACGAGGCTCTTACATCACGAGGCTCTTACATCACGAGGCCCTTACATCACGAGGCTCTTGCATCACGAGGCTCTTGCATCACGAGGCTCTTACATCACGAGGCTCTTTCATCACGAGGCTCTTACATCATGAGGCACTTACATCATGAGGCTCTTACATCACGAGGCTCTTACATCACGAGGCTCTTACATCACGAGGCCCTTACATCACGGGGCCCTTACATCATGAGGCTCTTTCATCACGAGGCCCTTACATCACGAGGCCCTTACATCATGAGGCTCTTACATCACGAGGCTCTTACATCATGAGGCTCTTACATCATGAGGCTCTTACATCATGAGGCTCTTACATCACGGGGCTCTTTCATCACGAGGCTCTTTAATCACGAGGCCCTTACACCATGAGGTTCTTACACCATGAGGCCCTTACACCATGAGGCTCTTACATCACGGAGCCCTTACATCATGAGGCCCTTTCATCACGAGGCCCTTACATCATGAGGTTCTTACATCACGAGGCCCTTACATCATGAGGCTCTTACATCATGAGGCTCTTTCATCACGAGGCCCTTACATCATGAGGTTCTTACATCATGAGGCTCTTACATCATGAGGCTCTTACATCATGAGGCCCTTACACCATGAGGCTCTTACATCATGAGGCTCTTACATCATGAGGCTCTTTCATTTAGCAAGAGCAATACTCTTTCATGCACTGCAAATACAAACACAGCTTGAGATGAAGTGTGATGGGAGTTCAAAGCAGAGTTCAAAGATATAAAAGCAATGGCCCAGCATACAAGTTCAAGTGTTTTTGAATATTCTCAAAGGGCAAATGAGTTTTATACACATTGAAATGTTTCCAGACAGAGTTTGTTTTCATGGTGTATAATTACTAATTAGGCATTTGCAGTCTGTCAGTGGTATAACACAGGGCTTAATTCAAATAGTGCATCAGTACCATGTAGTTGCTCATAGAATATAAATGCATTATTTATTGGCACCAGCAAGTATTCAGTTGACTTCCCTGGTTTGTATTACCATCAGCACGTATTGAGTCTCTCTGGCTTTTCTTTTTCTTGGTCTTGTTGCTACAGATATTTGGGTGAAAGTGTTCTTGGGTATATGCAGTTTTCATTCAGAAGTGGCCGGTGCTAAAACAGCAGAAAAGTGAGAAATTACAAAATGGACACAGGAGTAGGAAGACAGACAGAGAGAGAGAGAGAGAGAGAGAGAGAGAGAGAGAAAGAGAGAGGGGGGGAGATATAGAGAGGGAGGGAGAGGAGGAGAAACACAGGAAGGGTGTTATCATTTGGTCATTTTAATGTGCACATCTGAAGTCGATAAATCAGTACACAAAGTCAGCAGTGGGGAGGGGGAGGGGTGTGGGAGAGGGGAGGGGGGAGGGGCGGGGGATGGGGGAGGGGCCTGAACACAACTGTAAAGAGAAGAGACGAAGCTAAGGAGAGGGAAGAAAAGGAGTGAGAGAAACAGGAATAGAGAGGGAGGGAGAGAACAACAGTGATGGAGAGGAAGAGAGGGGATGTTAAAGGGGGGGTGTGAGAGAGGGTGACACTACTCACTCGTCTTTCACTCTGGGGGAGTTGTAGCTCTGAAACAGCGGCTGGATGAAGAGACCAAGTGTACCAGAGACACACACCAGGACGAAGACCCACAGGAACAAACGATCGATGACCATGGCTACATACTTCCAGTCCTCGATGATCTACACACACACACACACACACACACACACACACACACACACACACACACACACACACACAGCATCAGAGGCATAGAAGTTGCAAACAAAGCAAAACGATCCTACGCTGGTTTTGCATCACCCCAGTAGTTCCACTAATGAACCCACCTGCTGTTTGACATAATTAACAAATCCAGGGGGTCGAAACCAAATCCTGGGGAGGATTATTGGCTTTCTGAACCTGAACTTCACAGTTGTGTGTTGCTGTGCTTGGCAGGAGCAACTTAGTACTAGTACATGTGTGTGGAAGATACTAGCGGTAGCATTCTTCTAGTGGGCAGGTAGGAGAACTACATTTCCCATCATGCCCTTCCTCACCCCTTCGTCGGCGTCCTCGGCCCTCGTGTGCTCGGCGATGAACCGCACGCCCTCCACGGCCTCATCCACCTCCGGGTCGCGCCAGACCTCCGTCCTCCGGCCCATCTCGGGGCCCTCGGGCAGCTCGCCCCTCCCCCAGAAGGGGTCGGCGGAGGCGGGTGGGCGTCGGCGGCGGTGGAGGCGGAGCCTCTCGCGGCGGTGGGCGGCGCCAGGCCGGCGCATGAGCAGGCAGACGGGCAGGTGGAGCAGAAAGACGCGACGCACCCACCCGGGCATGCGGTGGGTGGAGGGGGATCGGTGGTGCACGTTGAGCACGCACACGCTGGCCACTATGGAGAAGGTCACCAGCACCATGGTGAACATCAGGTACTTGCCAATGAGCGGCACGGCCAGCGAGGTGGGCGGGACGATCTTGGAGATGAGGAGGAGGAAGACGGTGAGCGCCAGGAGGACGGAGATGCACAGCGTCATCTTCTCGCCGCAGTCGGACGGCAGGTAGAAGACCAGCACGGCCAGCGAGGTGATCAGCACACAGGGCACGATCAGGTTGATGGTGTAGAAGAGCGGCTTGCGGCGGAGCACGAAGTCGTACGTCACGTCCATGTAGGTGGCGTCGTGCGGGTCCTGGTTCCTGCGGCCCGGCAGGGTGACCACGTCCCACTCGCCGCTGGGCGTGTAGTCGTCGCGGCTGGCGAAGGCCGAGGTGAGCACCAGGTCGATCTCGGTGCGGTCGTACGTCCACGAGCGGAACTTGAGCGTGCAGTTCTGCTGGTCGAAGGGGAAGTGGCGGACCTCGATGGCGCACGCGCTCCGGTAGATGGCCGGCGGCAGCCAGAACACATCGCCGGTGTGGGAGACGATGGCGTTGCTGTAGAACGAGACCTCGTACACGCCATCCGCACTAACGGAGAGGAGAAGAGAGAATTTACGCTGCAAGGTATAACATACTTATGAAACATTTGCCACTGGCTAGAGGATGTGTGTGTGTGTGTGTGTGTGTGTGTGTGTGTGTGTGTGTGTGTGTGTGTGTGTGTGTGTGTGTGTGTGTCAAGAGAAAGAGAGAGACAGAGAGAGAGAGAATCTGTTGTAAAAACTGTGAGTGATTAATATGCATGAATTAAACAAGTGCTAATCCGCTTTCTCATTCCCGCCTTCACAAGACTATCATTTTCTCAATTAAAATTACTATTGAAACAACGTTCATTTCAACAAGGAATTACACGGCCCTCTCCAGCACATTAGAGCATCATCACTCGACCCATTTATGTATCAAACATGCATTTCAATCTCCATCCGCCATTTCCGTTCTGACATCTGTCCCACGAACTAAGGTCAGAGTATGACTACTGGTAGCGTTCATTAACAGCAGTCCTGCCGAACTCTTGACAGGCACAGGCGACCTACATCTCGCGACCGGAAAGGACGCGTCCAAAAAACGTCCAAACCGCCAGACCGAGCAGGCGCACGCGGAGGAGGCCTCTCGCGCTCTTAGCAAACCCGTGGCATAATACGTCATTCAGCCGGAATAAATATGCACCAAGTCTCAAATCCTGAGGATTATGTGACTAGGGGCCCAGCTACCCAAACTGACGCCTGTGAAAATCGCGTCACGGGCTGTGAACACAGCCTTTCCTGTGAAATATTTTCGGCAGAATGGAGGAATATTGAAAAGTTTTTTTTAAGTAAAGAATAGGTAGTTTAATTAGCGTAGAGTTAGATGTTGGAGCTCAACGGTTCTTGCTGTTGCTATGGAGACAAACACGAGCGTCACTGAGGGGAATTTTGAAAAGTAACTAGATAATGTGGTTAGCTAGCCAGCTAATTTGAGTTTTGTTTTATTTCTGATGTGGATTATTATTATTTTAGCATGTCAGACTGGATGAGCAAGGATATGTTGTCATCCTAGCTACTTTTTCAATTCAGTTGTTTAATTAAATTGATCTTAATTGTAGTTATAGCTACCAATACATGTTTGTACATGATCACAAAACACTTAAAGTTATAAAGACACAAGACAAGAATTTTGTGCAGAATTGTGTGTAGAATTACAGACCATGTGTAGACCATGATGAGCAATAAATATGTAGCTAAATCTCGGCTATGTTCGAATTGACCTGCTATATACTGTACACTGCATACTGCACTCAGTATATGCTGGATACTGCATACTGGTCCTTGTAGTAGTATGTGATACAGTATCCAGTATTCGACAAAAGCAAACCATACTACGGCCTCACGTATAATGCTCTGCCTATTTCTTTTCGGACACCAAAGATTAGCACTTCGTTTGAAGTCCCAAAATATCGAACTGTTTATCAGTTTGGAAAAGAAACAAGGCAGAGAAGAAATGTTTTAAGTTTTTAAGAATAGTTACTATCAAAACTTTCATTTTGGAACAGGAGTTTAATGTTCATACAACATTATGTAGCCTACTGTATGTCCATATGCTAAATATCTTTTACCAGTGAGCCTGTGAACTCTTACAAACCTTGTGTGCAGTATTCCGCTTCCCTGTTAACAAAACCGCGTTGCATGATGGGATGCAGTACACCACGAAGATAGCTCTGTTCACATACTGTAATATTTTGTGGGATCTTTGATCTTTGTACTGGAGAAAATCATTTCGATTGCACACTGCATACTGCATACTGATCTAGAACAAAGCCCTTGACTGATAACAACATTGTGTATTTAAAATGTATTGTACAGTGTGTTGAAATAGCATGTGCTAATCATAGTACATAGCTATACTAGCTATGTATACTAGCTAGTATAGCTATACTAGCTATACCCATACCTGTCAAGTGTCCCGTTTTGGCCGGGACAGTCCCGTATTTTACCGCTCTGTCCCGGCGTCGTCCCGTATTTTAATTTTCCCGTATTTGTCCCGTATTTTCAGTTTTCAATTTTTTTTTTAAAGCATTCATGTCCAAACAGAATTCTGTCACTAGCCTCGCGAGAACTGCTACCCAGACTACTGCAGGTAGCAGTTCTCGCGAGGCTAGTGACATAATTCTGTTTGGCGCGGAACATGAACGCTTTAAAAGAAAAAAAATTTAAACTCGCGGGTTTAGTGTCGACAGTGGGAGCAAACCTGGAACAACAAATCAGAGATGGATTTAACGAGAGAAGGCAGTCCTGCCTAAAAAGCTAAGCGTACGTGTAAGTACCTTGACGACTGGGACAGGGAATTTACTTTCCTAAAGAGAAGCATGAAGGGGCATAGCTACTCATTCTGTAAGATATGTAGCTGTGATTTTAGTGTCTCTCATGGGGGAAGGAACGATGTCCATCAGCACAAACAATCTGCCAAGCACAAACGCGGGCTAAAGGCACAGAAATATGCCCAGGAGATGTCCCCATTTGTAGCTAGAAATCCCACTAGAAATTTTTTATTTTTTTATTCATTCTTCACTTTTTGCCACTCCAAAGATGTTTTCGTTTCTCCTACAGCCTCGATTGCGGCTATATGCAAATAACTGATTATGCAAATTAGGCGATGACGTCATATACGGGAAATGTCCCGTATTTTTAATTCAAAACTTGACAGGTATGGCTATACTAGCTATGTATTCTAGTGACATGTTACTTAATAAATACCGTGAAATTCACCATTGTTCTTGTGAATTTAGTAGAGCCCTAGTTTCTGCGTTGGACACCGATGTTCTAGCATTGGACACGCGGCCCTGTGACATACTTGTTATAGAGCACGATGTCAGGAAGCCAGATGTGGTGGGAGGGGATTCTTAGCTTTGTGATGCCATTGTAGTCGTCCGGGTCCCAAACCAGCCTGTAGTCATTCCACTCCTGCGAGCCAGTGGGTGGGGTTTGGTGGGGTGGGGT
>NC_135211.1:48332167-48337167 GCF_052324685.1 Brachyhypopomus gauderio | reverse complement strand
ACACTCAGTTTTGATTAAATACAGAACAGTATGTTGCGCTATTGGACATGGTTGTAATGACCAGCTGTATGGTTTCACTATCACCGCTTGCCATGGTGATAGAGGTGATAATTAGGGCTTCTAAATGGGTTGTAGGTGGGGAGAAGCTGCAGGGCGGTACCCGGCTCCGTCCAATCAGGACACACACAGGCGACATGACGACGCTGCCAATGCGGCCATGTATCTAGAAGTTGTTAGATAAGTTAAATGGGAATCTTAGGTGGGCAAGGATGAAGGTTTTAAAGCTAGAAGGTCTAGACGTTGGTCAACTGTAAAACTTGTTCATGCACGTTTTGTAACAGAGGGAGAATTGATACCTTCTTAACTGGAGAAAGTTTAGGTAGATGCTATAGTGCAGCACTGAATGATGAGGAATATGTCAAAGGACTGAAGAACGAGTTGGTTGAAACAAGTGGAAGGGCGAGCTTGGGTCAGGTGATCTGTAGAAAGGGGAAGGGCGGGGCTTGTGTCAGGTGATCTGTAGAAAGGGGAAGGGCGGGGCTTGTGTCAGGTGATCTGTAGTGTGCCGAGTGTCGTCTTTCTTTGTGATGTCATAATCAGGCACCCCAGACAAACGGGTGAGGGGATTTCTAAAGAGATCTTAATGCAAGGTGACAGATCTGTAGAAAGGGGAAGGGCGGGGCTTGTGTCAGGTGATCTGTAGAAAGGGGAAGGGCGGGGCTTGTGTCAGGTGATCTGTAGAAAGGGGAAGGGCGGGGCTTGTGTCAGGTGATCTGTAGAAAGGGGAAGGGTGGGGCTTGGGTCAGGTGATCTGTAGAAAGGGGAAGGGTGGGGCTTGGGTCAAGTGATCTGTAGAAAGGGGAAGGGCGGGGCTTGTGTCAGGTGATCTGTAGAAAGGGGAAGGGCGGGGCTTGGGTCAGGTGATCTGTAGAAAGGGGAAGGGCGGGGCTTGGGTCAGGTGATCCAGAGAAAGCCTTTAATACAGCTATATCTTGACATAGAAAGACAGAGAGAGAGAAGGTGAATATTTAATGATTTTATTTGAGAGCAGGAGGAAGAAGAATTGTGGCATGCAAAAGCAGCCTGAGAAGGAAAACTGGACCAGTGGATTAGCCGGGGGAATCTAGAAAAGCGGCAAATCACCTGACAAGAATTGTGGCCACTGGACATGAGCACTACATTAAGTTTTTGGCTTGGAGCATCTTATGATGTCTTTCCAACTCCAAAATCTTGGACAGTGTGTAGGGGAATATTTCAGCTGTAAATTATGTGTCGGGGCTGGAGGGGATGAAGCATATTTTATCAGCATGTAAAATGAGTTTGTCACAGAGATGCTACACATGGGCCATAATCAGGTGCAAAGCTCCTTAGCTCATTTGATGATCGTTAACTGATAATCGTTAACTCTTATTGTTAACTGATAATTGTAAACTCTTCTCCTGTTCCTGCCAACAATTGTGTCTGTGTGAGGCCACTGTCATGAAGAGCAAGCCCAGGCTCAGGTTCCAAATATCTGTAGATGGGCTGATGCAGGAGACTGGAAATTGCTAGTGGAAGTAGGTAGAAAACTACATGTCCCTTGATGCCGTCCCTAGAATGTCCCTACATGTCCCTAGAAGGAGTATGTATCAATGATACCAAGCACTGGGTACGGCCTTAGTCATTGCGGAGTCCAGAATGGTTGGCTTAGGGAGTGGTTGGCTAAACAGGGGTAGGTTAATAGTCTAGAACTGAGCTTGAAGTGTGTTAAATCTTGGATACCAGAACTTAATATTGAGCCTTGTTGAGGTGTTGTGGGCTTAACTTAATGAAACAAAGTCAAAGGGAGGTGGCTACCTGATGACCCCTGAGAACAGATCGCAGAGAAGTCAGTTAGAGGCGTTGATTATGAGTGAACAGGTGGCCCTATGTTAGCCCAGAATATCTGATATCATATCCTGCAGGAGAGCAGAGAAAGCCCAGGTCTGAAGGACAGCAGCACGCCCTCTTTCACGTCCCTTAAATGCCACCCTGACATAATCAGGTGGACGTGGTGGGCGTAATTTGATGGAGGCCCCTAAAGACCTGTGTGAGGAGCATAGTGGATCCTTAGAGGGTGGCAGGAAAGTGTGAAGCTGAGTAGTGTGTTTGGCACAGGATATCTGACACCTCATCCTGTGTATAATTACACACTAGAAAATTAGGATCCGTTCCAGAGTCACTTGTTACCTAACAGACCTTTTTAAAATCATTCAGAACCGCATGCCGCATATAACCCGAGAACTAGGTGGGCGTCGGCCTGATCTGCCCATAAGCAAATCCCTTTGGCGATAATCATTGGATTATGCATATGCAGCCGGCCAATAGCATCAAATTAAGTTGAGGCTTAATACAGTATAATGTTCACTTAATGTGAACTAACCTAATCTTAATAGAGAAATGAAAATCTCAGATGGAAGAATGTTGATATTTTAAGGGCCAGTATAGTTAATATTTTATAGACCATATTTTATTACAGATCAGTGACTCCATCTCTGGACTTGCCACTACGCACGTCACACACGTTAGCACTGAAGGAAAAACCACTTCATCTGCCTATCAGGACGTGACGTGATTGCGGTAATCACACTCACGTGTGCGTAATCACACTCACGTGTGATTTGGTGTGAACCACCGGGAGCCCAGCTGCATCACTGATGGACACTAGCATTGTTAAAACACACACACACACACAGTTAATAATTTACAACCCTGCAGTATACTCACCTGATTCTGACCTGGTAACAGCCTGAACTGATACACGAGATATACAGGGAAAATGCCCAAACCTACATCACTGACAAATAAGTACACAGCCTCCAGAGGACACCCTGTCTCCACCCTGTTCTTCTAAAGGTCAGGGGAATTCAGAGCAGAATCTGCTTATATGAGGACTTCATTTACTCATCTTTCTCTCTCTCTCTCTCTCTCTCTCTCACACACACACACACACACACACACACACACACACACACACACACACAGGAAAATGACTCCTTAGAAACAGCACCCTATCACAGGAGTGCCAGTAAGTATGTCCAAACAACTTAATCAAGCTGAATCTCACTGCATCGCAGCGACAGTATTTAGTTATGGCTTAGCCTGCGTGTACATTACAGAAACATAAATAAGTCTCTCGTTATGCGTCTGACATACAGTACTACACTAGAGCTTACTTTTTTAAGTCGTAAATTTAATCTCGAATGCGTTTTATGTATGTTAAAGAAGTAATATAAGGAAACAAATGGGTTTCGTGAGTTTACTGTTACAGAAAAGTGATGTGAGTGTGTACATTCAGAGAGAGATTACTGATCCATCCATCCTTCACGGCCACGCGCACTTCAGCGCGATCACGGCGCGTGCGTACCGCGCGCGTACATACACACTCGCATCACCACAGCACACGGACGTGGTTTTACTTACTTGCAGGGCGAAGTAAAAAGAGAGTGAGACGGAGGAACCAGGTCGGTGCCATCGTCTGCACGGCGCGCGCCTCTGCCTGTCCTTCAAAATAAACGCGAGGAAAGTTCACAGCGCAATACCCGATTGCTTGAGTTTGTAGCTCAAATCCACCGCATTCAACAAAAAAGAAAGACGCACATGCTGTTTACAACGCCGTTCAGCGTTCATTCATCTCCAAACTACCAGTAGTTGTTATCTAAAATCTCTCAAATGTGCAGGACGTTGGGATTACTCCTGTCTGGAGTTAGGAAAGCGCCCTCTTGTTTCCGTGGGGTTGTCTCACGCCCCCTCGCGCTGCCACGAGGCGCACGCTTGGACGGTAAAACCCGCACGCAGGTGATCGCGCATGGTGCACGTGTCGGCGCACACTGCAGCCCTGCAGTACAACACCACAATGCATGGAAAAGAAAAACACGAAACTCCACTTAATCCCGAAAGTTTTCCTACCCCGCTTTGAAATACAGAAAGTCAGCGACCGTGAGAAGGTTTCGGCTGAAAGCGCATCTTAAGTTGTGAGAAGGCTAAGAATGAAGATAGAAGTGTCAGTGCACGTTTAAGTCTGCTGGTTCGTTTGTTCTTGTGGGCGCGCAGCGTCCTTTGAGAATCCAGAGACGGGACGGACGAGACCACGTGACCGATATAAACACCCGCTACCTGCTGGAGCTCCGGTGGAAATGTGAGACAGTCCAGTAAAACGGGGCTGCCGTTAGCAGATGTTATCAGCAGCCTCGGTGACAAGTTCTCTTTTTTTGTCATGTTGGTGTTAGCAGGTAAAAGACTATATATGTGTGACGAAGTAAATCCTTTTTCAAAACTTCACCACAAGTCCTTAGCTCATCAGAACCAGAGCTAGTGAATTACTGTGGGTGTCTGGTCTTGATGAGATGAGATCTCTCTTTTAAAATCTGGTACAAACATAAGAGTGCCCCCCCTCCCGCACAGACACAGACACGGTTTTTTTTTCTTTCTGTGGTATAAAATGATGTATATATTTGTGGGTCTATAGCCGTCCTGTAAAACACTAGGGTCTACATTTCAGCTGCATCACGGGACTGTAATACTCTCATAAATGAACACCGCATATCAGGACGTGACATGATAGAGGTAATCACAGTGACATGTAGTAACAGGATTCACTGGGACCCCAGCTGTATCACTGATGGACACCAGCATTATTAAAACAAACACACACACACACACACACACAATCCAACCTCACATTACAGTTAATAATTTATGACTACACCTTGCAATATGCCAGCCTGATTCTGACCTGGTGACAACCTGAACCACTGATACACGAGATATGATATACAGGGAAAATGCCCAAACCTACATGACTGACAAATAAGTAGCGCAGTGCTTACAGATCTGATAACCACAACCTCCAGAGGACACCGTGTCTCCACCCTGTCCTCACCTCACTCAGGTGAGGGCGGGAACAATGAACACCATGTGACTGCTGAAAGAAACCCCGCCCACTGCCTGCTGTGGGATGGTGAGACTACACACTAACGTTC
>NC_135211.1:48282780-48326667 GCF_052324685.1 Brachyhypopomus gauderio | reverse complement strand
TGCTACCAGTAGAGATCAGCCTTTTGTGATTTCAAATGAAAGGCTTCAACTTGGCGGTTCAATGGAAACAACGCACTGCAGAAATGACTTCTGTTGTTGTAGTGTTCAGTCAGTGAGAGGAGGTTATCTGAGAAGTGATAGGGGTAGGGGCACTAGGACCCTGGGGTTTTTGCCCATAAGTGTTCAGTTACCACGGCGCATTGCTGGGCACATTTAGTCTCTCGGTCCCACCCTGGAAGTGGAGTGTGCCTGCCAGGCACCGGGGATCTTGGACTAGGACGAGCCTTTAGGGCACCTAACAGATGTAAGGCTGCCTCTCCCTGACACACCCCAGCACAGGAAGTGAGCATGAGCGTTTGGGTCTGTGCAGGAAGTGGAATTGGCCTAAGACAGAACGAGAGCTAGAGACAGACAGCGTGTGTTGAACCTGGCTTCTCCCAGACTAAGAGCCATGGCTGCTTGAAGAAATGGCTGTATTGAGCCGAGCTGCACTGGAACGTTCTGGAAGTTCCCGCGTGGCTCTAAGCCAGGGAGGACTGTTTCTGTCCTGAGTCCTGTGACTTATAGACTGCTGAGCAGACAGTACAAGACATGTTAACTTTGGAACCAACACAGAGCCAAGATGATCCAAAATGGAGGTTAGAAAAACTGCTAGAAACTTACCATTTGAACTGATCTGAAATAAGTTAAGGTGTAGCTCTCAAACAGCTGAGATGCTGGAGTGTGTGTGTGTGTGTGTGTGTGTGTGTGTGTGGTGTGTGGGTGTGTGTCAATGTCAAATAAATCCTTTGAAAACAACATAATCTCTCACTATTTCTGACTGTTAGCGCCTACTCACACACACACACACACACACTCTTCCCTAATCCTGCTCCGACGGGTTTGCCTTCCAGCTCTGGATTTGCCGTCTTGGCGCTCGTCCCTTAGCACAGAATTCTTAGTGGCTTTGTACTCCTCCTCAAAGGCAGGAAGATGGTTTGGTTTGACAGGAAGTGCTCACCTGGGGCCTACATGCACCGGGCCAAGCCGGCTTGGGTTGGCCTACTGTTCTGTAATGCTGTCGTGGTGGGGGAAGCTCCAACATAGCCACCAAGCCCCATTGACTGGTATGTGCATCCGTACCGGAAGTTGTCGCAGGACAGCCCATAATAATACCATAGGCTGGTATGTATGTCTTTCGGTCGCCGGGAGGGGCTTCTGAATTGAATGACCATTGGCCTGCCTTCAACTGCTGTGAGATTTGTATGAATATTTCAGCCTTTAATATGTCAAAGGTCTTCCTCTCAGAAGAGGAGGAGGAGGAGGAGAGGGCAGAGGTTAGAGTGGGGATCTAGGCCCAGGGGCGAGAGACCTGAAACTGCCTGACCTCTTCAACTTTGACCCTTTTAGGTGAGAAAAAGAGGTCCCTGGGGCGGGATTATCACCCGCTGTGTCTGAAATGCCACAAGTGTAAAAGACAGCTGACCCGCTGGTCAACACGCAGAGGTACACATACACACGCACACACAATCTCCTGTTCAGTCCGTCCACGTCCATGTCGCTAAGCTTCCGTGTAAATGTGGATTACATCTATTGGAATTTAAGGGGGATTTAATGTTTCTGCGAAGATTTTAGCCGATGTGCCGACAATGCTAGCCACGCAAGGAGGCCCCGCCCCTCCGTACAATGCCACGCCTCTATTCAAACCTTTCTCAGAAGTCTGTCCCTCCAAAGATACATAAACTTGTTTTTAGCTTACCCTTCTATGTGCCACAAGCATCACATTGCAGGCCATCAGGGTGTATAAATGTATGTTTAAAGCTGTGCCACTGATATTTGCTCTCTTGTCTCTGTTGGGGGTTGTGTAAGGGTTTATATGAGCCGGGTTTGTGTACTGGTTAAGTGCTCAGAGGGTTTCTTTAACGGGTCTGTTTAATACTGCTCCTCTCTGTGGTGTCTTCTGTTGTCAGTAAAACGTACATGGTTCTGAGAGGTCTGTACTTACATCTGCGTAGCGCCGATCATTATATTAATGCCTAAATCAATGTTTTAACACATAAAAAAAAAGGGAAAAATTATTGCCCTTTTAATGACCTGTAGTTATAGCTGTACCAGAGATACAAGCTGTTTCTCTCAGAAATGTGTGTGTGTGTGTGTGTGTGTGTGTGTGTGTGTTGTTTCATTGCAGCATGATGAGAAGCCATACTGTACTAACTGCTACGATGAGAGACTTTGCCCCAGAGGTGAGAACATCTCTCACTGTCTCTCACTGTCTCACACTGTCTCACACTGTCTCTCAGTTTCTCTCACTGTCTCACTGTCTCTCTCTGTGTCTTATTGTCTATCGATCTGTCCAATCAATACTCTCTCTCACTCTGTCTCACTCTCGCTGCCTCTTACTCTCTCTGTCTCTTTCGCTCTCTCTCTCACTCTCACTCTCTCACCCATTTCTGTCTCACATTATCCTCCCTGTTCCCTTTCTTTCTGCTCATCCCTCTCTTCATTCTCCCTCTCTCCTCTCCACTCCCATTGTCCCTGCAGAGTCCCAACAATCTCTCTCTCTCTCCCTCTCTCTCTCTCTCTCTCTCTCTCCCTCTCTCTCTCTCTCTCTCTCTCTCTCTCTCTCCCTCTCTCTCTCTCTCTCTCCTCTCTCTCTCCTCTCTCTCTCTCTCTCTCTCTCTCCCTCTCTCTCTCTCTCTCTCTCTCTCTCTCTCTCTCTGTTCTCCACAGGCAACAGAGGAGCCGTGTCTCGCACATGCAACACCACAGCCTCCTAAGGAGCCCTCACACTTAACATCTCCAACTACACCTCCACCCTCCCCACCCCCTACCATCACATCTCCACCCTCCCCACCCGCTACCACCACAACTCCACCCTCCCCACCCCCTACTGTCACATCTCCACCCTCCACACCCCCTACCATCACATCTCCACCCTCCCCACCCGCTACCATCACATCTCACCCTCCCCACCCCCTACCATCACATCTCCACCCTCCCCACCCCCTACCACCACATCTCCACCCTCCACACCCCCTACCATCACATCTCCACCCTCCCCACCCCCTACCATCACATCTCCACCCTCCCCACCCCCTACCATCACATCTCCACCCTCCCCACCCCCTACCATCACATCTCCACCCTCCACACCCCCTACCATCACATCTCCACCCTCCACACAGGACACAGGAACTCATACCCTCCTCTTCACCTCTCTGATTCCAGCCTGTGGGACCTGCTCACCACACTCACAGCTTCTACAAAATAAAAGTCCATTAAGTCTGCACATGCATTTGATCACATCAGCTACCCCCAGCCCCACCCCATCACCAACCCTCACCCCCACCCCTTCACATCACCTACCCCCATAACATCACCTACCCCACCCCATCACCAACCCTCACCCCACCCCTTCACATCACCTACCCCCATAACATCACCTACCCCACCCCATCACCAACCCTCACCCCCACCCCTTCACATTACCTACCCCCATAACATCACCTACCCCACCCCATCACCAACCCTCACCCCCACCCCTTCACTCACCTACCCCCATAACATCACCTACCCCACCCCATCACCAACCCTCACCCCCACCCCTTCACATTACCTACCCCCCATAACATCACCTACCCCACCCCCATCACCAACCCTCACCCCCACCCCTTCGCATCACCTACCCCATAACATCACCTACCCCACCCCATCCCCAACCCTCACCCCCACCCCTTCGCATCACCTACCCCCATAACATCACCTACCCCACCCCATCACCAACCCTCACCCCCACCCCTTCACATCACCTACCCCCATAACATCACTACCCCACCCCATCACCAACCCTCACCCCCACCCCTTCACATCACCTACCCCCATAACATCACCTACCCCACCCCATCACCAACCCTCACCCCCACCCCTTCACATCACCTACCCCCATAACATCACCTACCCCACCCCCATCACCAACCCTCACCCCCACCCCCTTCACATCACCTACCCCCATAACATCACCTACCCCACCCCATCACCAACCCTCACCCCCACCCCTTCACATCACCTACCCCATAACATCACCTACCCCACCCCATCACCAACCCTCACCCCCCACCCCTTCACATCACCTACCCCCATAACATCACCTACCCCCACCCCATCACCAACCCTCACCCCCACCCCTTCACATCACCTACCCCATAACATCACCTACCCCACCCCATCACCAACCCTCACCCCCCACCCCTTCGCATCACCTACCCCCATAACATCACCTACCCCACCCCATCACCAACCCTCACCCCCACCCCTTCGCATCACCTACCCCCATAACATCACCTACCCCACCCCATCACCAACCCTCACCCCCACCCCTTCGCATCACCTACCCCCATAACATCACCTACCCCACCCCATCACCAACCCTCACCCCCACCCCTTCACATCACCTACCCCCATAACATCACCTACCCCACCCCATCACCAACCCTCACCCCCACCCCTTCACATCACCTACCCCCATAACATCACCTACCCCACCCATCACCAACCCTCACCCCCACCCCTTCACATCACCTACCCCCATAACATCACCTACCCCACCCCATCACCAACCCTCACCCCCACCCCTTCACATCACCTACCCCCATAACATCACCTACCCCACCCCCATCACCAACCCTCACCCCCCACCCTTCACATCACCTACCCCACCACGTCACATTTGAAGAGAGAACGAGGTTGTGAAATGTGCAGGGACTTCATTTACTGAAAGAGAAACGTCCCTCAAATCAGAGAAACCTGGTGAAGAACCTGAAACTGCAGTGAGAAATTATGTGAATTTGTGTGTTGCATAATATTAATAACGTACATTAAATGTAATCTCTATAAGATTGTCAGTGAATTCATATTTTGGTGAATTCCCGTGTTTGACATTGTCCGTGGTTTCATCAAATGTAAATGTATTAAACATTCTGTTGGTTGGTTTGATGAGTTTGCAAGTGCTGCTCCACAAAGATGCATAACACAATTAATGAGCTCTCACACACACTCATACACACACACACACACACAGATGTCAGAAACAATTTAGCAGTTCAGAACTTATAACCCTTCATATTTTCATCTGCTGCAGAAAGAAATGCAGAGAGAGAGAAGGTGGGGAGAGATAGCGAAGAAAGAGATGGAGAACGAGGGATGAGGGGAGAGATAGAAAGAGACGAGGAGAGAGGGAGACGGGGGGGGGGGGGGGGTGCAACACTCTGGCAGGAGAGAATCTTCACAATGCCAACCCAGTCTGTTGGAATGTGTGTGTGTGTGTGTGTGTGTGTGTGTGTGTGTGTGTGTGTGAGTTGGCAGCTCTGCTCTGGCAGACTTCCTGCTGGATACCTGCTGCTGGTCTTGTCATACAGACACACGCACACACACATTCCAGAAGAATGCGGTGTGTGTGTGCAGTGTGTGTGCGGTGTGGGTGCGTACGGGCATATGTGCATGTACAAACACACATCCGTTTGTCTTACCTGGGAAGGTTCCTGCTCCAGTCACTGTTCTAACCTTGAGCTCTCTTTATTCAAACAGAGAGAGAGAGAGAGGGAGAAAGAAAAAAGAAGGAGAGAGGGGGAGGAAGGGATGAAAGAATAAAGGACAGAGGGATTATTCCAGTGTGATGTGGGCTGTGTGTGTGTGTGTGTGTGTGTGTGTGTGTGTGTGTGTGTGTGTGTGCGTATGTGTACATGCGTATGTGTGTATGTGTGTGTGTGTGTGTGTGTGTGTGTGTGTGTGTGTGTGCGTGCGTATGTGCGTGTATGTATGTGTACATGCGTATGTGTGTGTATGTGCGTGTGTGTGTGTGTGTGTGTGTGTGTGTGTGTGTGTGTGTGTGTGTGTGTGTGGTGTGTGTGTGTGTGTGTGTGTGTGTGTGTGTGTTGGGAGGGTTTCCCCTTTGCAGTGCATCCTTGAGTCCACCCCCACTTTGACAGGTCACATGGTCCATGTGATGCCAGCTGTCTCATTAGCATATGTTTTAAACTACCCTACAGATCTATCATTACACACAGAGAGAGAGAGAGAGAGATGTAGAGAGAGAGAGGTAGAGGGAGAGAGAGAGAGAGAGAGATGTAGAGAGAGAGGGAGAGAGAGAGAGAGAGAGGTAGAGAGGGAGAGAGAGAGGGAGAGAGAGGGAGAGAGAGAGAGGGAGAGAGAGAGAGGGAGAGAGAGAGAGAGAGAGGTAGAGAGGGAGAGAGAGAGGGAGAGAGAGGGAAAGAGAGAGAGAGGGAGAGAGAAAGAGAGAGAGAGGGAGAGAGAGAGAGAGAGGTAGAGAGAGAGAGAGAGAGAGGGAGAGAGGTAGAGAGGGAGAGAGAAAGAGAGAGAGAGGTAGAGAGAGAGAGAGAGAGAGAGAGAGAGGAGAGAGAGAGGGAGAGAGAGAGAGAGAGGTAGAGAGAGAGAGAGAGAGAGAGAGAGAGAGGGAGAGAGGTAGAGAGGGAGAGAGAAAGACAGAGAGAGAGGGAGAGAGCACGGGGAAGCCATGCTATCTCTCAGACAGTAGAGATGTATCTTCTGCTGAACACAGGCCCAATCTGACATGCCTAAAGAACAGAGGCTCCTCCTCCTACTGTGTCACATGCAAATACACACATTTGTGTTCCAATCAGGAGACGGAAGGTCCTGTTTATGCAAATGAATGCGGGCACAGTTTAATAATTCAGCGTCTGTGTCAGGGTGGGAGGAGTCATGTTCATATTTCTTACTCAGCCTGGATGTGCACGCTTCACATGAAGTATCCCCCCTTACACGTGTAACAGCGGGACAACCGAGCTGACCTGAGATCAGTCTTTGCGCAGGCGGAAGCAGCTAGCCTTCAGTGTGGATCAAAGGGCGGAATCCACCCAGAACAGCTGTTAGCCACGCGCCTTCTCCGGTGTGAGTGGAGCTGATGGGTCGGCAGCGCTTGAAGTGAATGTCCAGTCTGGATCTCCTACCAGTCACTGGTTGTGGTTCTCTGTGAAGCCTCCATTGAAGACCATGAATCCACACGTGCTCAGAGGAACCTCATGGGCTGGTGGAGCTGACCCACGCACCAGCCAGATCATTGATCTTCTTCAGAAGGACAGCACCTGCTTGGCTTACCGGTGTGGAGCGCACAGTTAAAAATAACACCTAGAGCAGAGGTGGAGAGAGGATGGAGAGGGAGGAGGGGTGGAGAGAGTGGAAAGGGTGGAGAGAGTGGAGAGGGTGGAGAAGGTGGAGAGAGTGGAGAGGGTGGAGAAGGTGGAGAAGGTAGAGAGGGTGGAGAAGGTGGAGAGGGTGGAGAGGCAGCTGAAGCCTCCGTGTCACTACAAGGAACCTGTGTGTGGAAGGGATGTGTGTGTGTAAGGGATGTGTGTGTGTCAGACAGTGTGATAATTACCTCACATCTCTCTTAGTCAGTCGAGACAGTATTGATGGAAATCCCCTCGAGTCCTGTGATGTGTGTGTGTGTGTGTGTGTGTGTGTGTGTGTGTGTGTGCGCGCGTGCGTGTAGGACATCTACCATATGGATTTCTTCAAATAATTTAAAAAAATACATTTGTCTTTCTATTTTGTCATATATGGATGTTACATGATGGATTCTGTAATTCAATACTTAAATTGTGTATTATAAACAACATAATACATTAAAAAAACTACTACTACACTATCACCACTATAAAATGGGTCTATGGTGAGAGAAATAAATATAAACGATGCGACAGGGGCGCCCTCTGCTGGAGAAGAGACTACAGTATTCATGCTTCAGAAGTTTGTTGTCATTCAGTTAGCTACGATCTGCTCTTGTTTATTTCCTGTGTAATATTTCCCTCTTCTGGACAAATGTTTACACTGCAGTGACTCATTTCTACCACAAGAGGTCACACTCACAGAAGTAACACTTGTAACAAATACGAGCTGCACTCGATAGATAGATAGATGTAGACACATAAGTAGACAGAATATCGGCTTTGTGAACAAGACATTTAGAACGTTTAGAAAAAACTGAATACTACATTACGAGGAAATACACATATACTATTTACAGCTTCTCACAACACCTTTTAAAATTAATTATAATAAAAGCTTCTAAAAAATTTAAAATAAAAAATGTGCCATGTTTGTCAATTGTGAATTTACACCCCAATCGAAATTTGTCCTCCACATTTACCCATCTGTGCAATTAGAACACACACAAACACACACTAGTGATTACTAGGGGGCTGTGGTGCACACGTGCCCAGAGCGGTGGGCAGCCCTAGCCCGGCGCCCGGGGAGCAGTTGGGGTTAGGTGTCTTGCTCAAGGGCACCTCAGTCATGGCCTCAGGTCTGGGAATCGAACCCACGACCCTCCGGTCACAAGACCAGTTCCCTAACCACCAGGCCATGACTGCCATCACTAGGATATATATTCTACATATCTCTATATAGGATATATATTCTACACTAGGATATACAGGTCTTAATAGCATCTAACTGAGTAAAAATGAATTCTGATTCCCAGATCAATCAAGTAGCCACACCTGATAACAAACAATACCCACAGTATCAATCAAGTGAAGTCCTCAGTTACCGAGTTGTGACGCTCTAATTTTGGTGAGCTCTTGTGATTGGTAGAATCTGAGTCTCATGTTTTCCCCCCCATTAAAAATAGACAGTAGAACTGATTGTGTGTTCTGCACAGTGTAAACTGAGGACAGAGGGGATTAGGACCTCATTTGGCTCTGAGCTTATATGTTCTGGGGACCTTTTGTTTTTAAGTTTCTGTGTTTCTCCTTGGGCTGTTTAACACGCACCCGTCCTCTCCCTCCACGGAAACACAGCGGTGCACACACCTGGTGTCAGCGAGATCTCTCATCCATCTCTCTGGAGATGAACACCTCACCCACCACAGCACAGCTTCATGTGAAGCATCACCTGCTGGTTGATCTCTGATTGTGAAGAATGCTGACAAAGTTCTCTTTAAGGACAGTCCCGCCCACTCTATCAGATAATATCAGACTATCAGCACAGCTGAGATCACACAGCAGCATCCATCCACTCTATCAGATAAAATCAGACTATGAGCACTGTGGAGATCACAGGGCAGCACCCACTATATCAGAGGAGAATATCAGACTATAATATCAGACTCTATCAGCAGGTCCTTCATCTCCAGTGCGCCTGAGTTTGCAGAGATCTGCATTTTGAGCCCAAAGCATAAGAACCTGCAGCTGTCGATCCCCAACAACCTTCCAGAACATCCCAGAAGAACACTGGGCCAGGGTGGCTTCTCCATAAATACACTATGATAAATAAACTCGAATCGCATTGAGGCAAATGTTTGTGGACTTACCTGTTATCTGTCCTGTCCAGCTTATGTGTCAGTGCAGGGGGAAGACGAGGCACTGCACATCTATGGTTCCTCAGGTGTTCATCTAGATGTCCACCTGCTCCTTTGGGATGTGTGGACATTTACTGTCCACAGTGTCCACGTCTCGGTGGTCCTCTGTGCTGCTGTGACACTACAACAGTTGCCTAGGAGATAATTAAGCAGTGTCTTTACACCGTGTTGGTCTTCTGCACCAGCACAGTGTATAGAACCACTGGCGCTGTTGTGTTGAAGACATTTTAAAACCTGCCATAGAAAGGATCTCCAGAAAACCTGCAGAATTTACATTCACACTTGAAAACTTTCAACTTTCAAAAAAATTATGAACAATGGAAGTAGACCTATATTTAAAACGTTATGTTAATCCTCTGTGAGAAGGCAGGGTATGGCTGTATTGTCCAAAATTGAGCAGAAACATTGCTCACTTAACTCAAACGCTAAAGAAATTTAGCGAGCGTAGTTAGATATGTTTGTTTTATTTATTGTGTTGAATTTGACATTTAGTCGAATTCCAAATATTTTAAAATACTTCACCCGTTTATTTCGAAAGACCTTAATCAATATTTTTTACACTGCGTTAACTTCTAAGGACTTTTGTCCTGAACGGAAACAGGAAGTTACGTGACGTAACAAGTGGGAAATTCAAATTTCTTTAGCGTTTGAGTTGAGTTGAGCGATGCTTGGCTGTTTAATTCACACGAGAGAACCGTGCAACAGTTATTTTTCTTATTCCTCCCACTAAATATTGAGTCCAAACGTTTTAAATTAGACACAAACCAGTCGATAATCCCGGAAAGGAGCGGTGAGTAGAAGCCGAGCAGCTATTAGAGCGCTAGATTAGTGATGGTTCAATAGTACGGGGCTAGCGGGCTAATGCTAACTCTAGTTGTCCTGACACTTCCCCATTAAACCAGCGAGGTTCGTCCATGTCGCTGCATAAACTCACTTGACGGTTGAATTTCTCTGGATAACTGTCCGTTGGGTGAAAGGTAGAGACGGGAGGCTTTGGTGGGGACTCGTAGTTAATGTTCACTGCTTCTTTATGTATTCTTTAAGTGGTTTGGATGATGTGAACATCATTGATTCCTGTGCCATACAGGCTACAGCTGTCAGCATGCCTGTGGACAACGGATCAGAGCTGCTCAAGTACTATGAGGTTTACGAAACCATCGGATCAGGTAACCGCAGACCCAACCAACCCCACCGTGTCCCCTCTGTGTGTGTGAGAGATGGTACCAGTAAAGACATACACAGGCTTGTCCGGTTCTACCCTGCAGGTGGCTTTGCCAAAGTCAAACTAGGCAGACACATTCTTACAGGAGAGAAAGTGGCCATCAAAATAATGGACAAGAAAGACCTTGGGGTGAGATTCCTTACCACTGTCCACCACTAATTTCACTGGAATACTTTCCAAGAGTCTGCTTGGGCAGAACTCCATCTGTATCACATAAGGGTAATCATTGAAAGCATCAGCGTGTGTTTTCGGAGGAATTTCCCATTTTAATAGACCCCACAGATTGGAAAGTGAGAAACGTTGTTATGATTCTTGGTAGGACGACCTTCCACGTGTGAAGACGGAGATGGAAGCTATGAAGAACCTGAGCCACCAGCACGTGTGCCGACTTTACCACATCATCGAAACTGCCAGCCGGATCTACATGGTGCTCGAGGTGAGCTCGTGTCCCGCTGAATCGGCCGTCACGTGATTAAAAGCGATTTTTTTTCCTGCACAGTTTAACACGTGCTGAGGTTGTGTAGAAGCTGGGGCAGTGCAGGAATGTGACGTAGCTGGGAGAGTGAGCTGGGATACACGCCGAGCCCCGGGCTGTTTAACTGACCTGTCTGTCTGTCTATCTGTCTGTCTCAGTATTGTCCTGGAGGCGAGCTCTTTGACTACATCGTAGCTAAAGACCGCCTGTCCGAGGAGGAGACGCGGGTATTCTTCCGTCAGATCATTTCAGCGCTGGCCTACGTCCACAGCAAGGGCTACGCCCACCGTGATCTCAAACCGGTACATCAGCCAATCAGAGCTCTGGAATGGCCCCCCCAGTGTGCAGAATATTGCTTTCATTGGACTGCCTGAATCTTGTGTGTACTTATCTTTACTGTCAGGAAAACCTGCTGATTGATGAGGATCACAACCTCAAGCTGATCGACTTTGGCCTCTGTGCAAAGCCAAAGGTACGTAAGGTTTGGCATCTCCTCCTAAATGACACAACCCAACTGCTCACCCGGTCCTGTCGGGGTGTCGTCTGGGTAATGGAGCGTGGTTTATTTTTTTCTTCCCCTTTAGGGAGGTCTGGGGTACGAGCTGATGACGTGTTGCGGGAGCCCCGCCTACGCGGCCCCAGAGCTCATTCAGGGGAAGGCTTACATCGGCTCTGAGGTGTGTGTGTGTGTGTGTGTGTGTGTGTGTGTGTGTGTGTGTGTGTGTGTGTGTGTGTGTGTGTGTGTGTGTGTGTGTGCAGAAACCATTCACCACACAAACTTGTCAGGGTTCATTGCATGTAGATTGATACAGTGTGTGTGTTTGTGTGTGTCAGGCGGATGTGTGGAGCATGGGCGTTCTACTTTACGCTCTGCTGTGCGGATACCTTCCGTTTGATGACGATAACTGTATGATCCTCTACAGAAAAATCACAGTACGTTTGGGTCCTGTTCTTTGTTCTTCATTAAAAGTTACTGGTATCAAGCTTCATCCAAAGCAGATTTGAAGACATACATTCAGTGTACATGTGAAGGGATATTATCTTGTGTTTGCTAGGCCATAATGTGCATTACCTTGTGTTTTTGCAGAGTGGCCATTATAAAAACCCCCACTGGCTGTCCCCTGCTAGCATACTTCTCCTTAACCAAATGATGCAGGTATGGGGTGTTTGGGGGTGTGTGTGTGTGTAGTGTGTGTACCAGCACAAAAACTATTATGATTAAGCTGTACTGAAATCTTGACTACTCTGAGCTGTATCTCTTTGGTAGTCAGGTTGCAATGGCACTTCCTCTGTTTGCCCTGTAGGTGGAGCCAAAGAGGCGTTTGACAGTGAGGCAGTTGCTGGACCATCCATGGGTGATGAGGGGCTACAGCAGTCCTGTGGAGTGGCACAGCACCCGCCCGGTAACACACACACACACACCGGCTGTACCTTTTCTCATCCCTACTGCCAGCAGCAAACATTTTTAAAAGTGTTCTGTCATATTTACCATATTTATTGACTTCAAATGCTGAATTTGGATCAGTTGTGTGCTTAAATTCAGCTGTTTGTAAGTAGCCGGGCAGATCTGGAGTCAGCAGCTTCATAGTCGACCCTGTGGGCCGTGAATGAAATGGCACCAGTAAAAATGCAGTTATTGCTTTGTCAAAAACTAATCATCAAGCCTTCTATTTCTTAAAGCTGCCGTACGCTTCTATTTTTTCCATAACACAATCTAAAGTGTTTAAATACTGGTAATCATCACAAAAATAGATGCTTTGCAAAGGTTCAGATAATAAAACCAGTATTTTGTAAATCCGGTTAGGAAACCTCAACAAGGAGGCGGGCCTCCTCACCCGCCAATCACACGTGGGTTGTGTGTGGAGGGAGGGGCTTGTGAGAATGGATTACTGGGGAGGAGCTATAAGTCTGGCTGAAGTGAAGAACTGTGGGATGGATTTAAATAACTCGTTCTGCCCAGCTTTTTGAAACCTGGTTTTGGCTGTTGGTAAGCGCTGAGCCTGTTATCATAATTACATTTTAATCATTTTCACCAGCGTGGGGCGCCTGAAGTTCCCTTATTTGATTGGGGTTAGCGTTGCGTTTGTGCACACGCAGCAACAACATTGCTCTGTAGCTCACATGGTTCCTGGGGGGGTGGGGTTATTTATCGGGCCTGCGTGTGGTTGACGTGTTGGTGCGTGGCGGAGGGCGTGCGCCGGGTCGTAGCCGGAGCCCCTGCTCGATGGACCTGGACCCGTCGTGGTTGATCGTGCGCTGGGTTGTTCAAGCACGACGTAGTCTGGGATGGCAGAGGGATTTCAGGGCAGCCCGTACATCGGTCGGGCCACGTGCCGGTCGGGCCGCACTCTGGCGGGGTGTCTGGGATACTGTAGTTGAAGAAGTTGGAGGTCCATTAGAAACATCAATGCACTGGGAGTGTAAGGATGACTCTTTGGCTCACGTGTGTGTGTGTGTGTGTGTGTGTGTGTGTGTGTGTGTGTGTGTGTGTGTGTGTTATAGCTGGGCCACATAGATGAGGACTGCATCACTGAGATGGCCGTGGCATTCAAGCGGTCCAAGCGGAGCACAGTCCAGCTTGTGTCGGAGGTGTGAACACACACACACACACAAGCCCAGATCTCTACCTGTCTACCCACACTAACCTCTGGGACACCTGCTGCCTTTTCCCTGGAATGGGGGGGACAAGATGAGCCTGAACCACCATCATTCCAGACCACTAGGTGGCAGTAGAGTATTACTGACTTGCCCATGCTGCAGACCAGGTCTATTATCTTCAGGCCCATTATCTGAACCCAGCCTGCTGACCCCAGACACTTCCATTTAAAACAGGAAGTGATCCACCTGCTTCAGTAACCAGGTGTTCAAAGAGGTTGAGCAGAGCTGAAATAGGAACTGTGAAGTAAATGTGCCGTTTAATTAAAAAAATATTAGATATTAATTGTCGGTCTTTATTATTTGAAGCACTCATAATTGTCTTTTACCAAGTAAGTGTGTGTGTGTGTGTGTGTGTGTGTGTGTGTGTGTGTGTGTTAGTGGAAGTATGACCAGACTACAGCTACATATCTGTTACTGCTGGCCAAGAAGCAGCGTGGGAGGCCAGTGCGTCTGAGAGCAGAAGCTTGTGGTCAGGAGCCGACCTGCTCCCCCCTGCAGGACATACAGGTGACACTACACGCAGCCCGGCACACCCGAAATACAGGTGACACTACACAGCCCGGCACACCTGAAATACAGGTGACACTACACAGCCCGGCACACCTGAAATACAGGTGACACTACACAGCCCGGCACACCTGAAATACAGGTGACACTACACAGCCCGGCACACCCGAAATACAGGTGACACTACACAGCCCGGCACACCTGAAATACAGGTGACACTACACAGCCCGGCACACCTGAAATACAGGTGACACTACACAGCCCGGCACACCTGAAATACAGGTGACACTACACAGCCCGGCACACCCGAAATACAGGTGACACCACACAGCCCGGCACACCTGAAATACAGGTGACACTACACAGCCCGGCACACCTGAAATACAGGTGACACTACACAGCCTGGCACACCTGAAATACAGGTGACACTACACAGCCCGGCACACCTGAAATACAGGTGACACTACACAGCCCGGCACACCTGAAATACAGGTGACACTACACAGCCCGGCACACCTGAAATACAGGTGACACCACACAGCCCGGCACACCTGAAATACAGGTGACACTACACAGCCCGGCACACCTGAAATACAGGTGACACTACACAGCCCGGCACACCCGAAATACAGGTGACACCACACAGCCCGGCACACCTGAAATACAGGTGACACTACACAGCCCGGCACACCTGAAATACAGGTGACACCACACAGCCCGGCACACCCGAAATACAGGTGACACCACACAGCCCGGCACACCTGAAATACAGGTGACACTACACAGCCCGGCACACCTGAAATACAGGTGACACTACACAGCCCGGCACACCTGAAATACAGGTGACACTACACAGCCTGGCACACCTGAAATACAGGTGACATTACACAGCCTGGCACACCTGAAATACAGGTGACACTACACAGCCCGGCACACCTGAAATACAGGTGACACTACACAGCCCGGCACACCTGAAATACAGGTGACACTACACAGCCCGGCACACCTGAAATACAGGTGACACCACACAGCCCGGCACACCTGAAATACAGGTGACACTACACAGCCCGGCACACCTGAAATACAGGTGACACTACACAGCCCGGCACACCCGAAATACAGGTGACACCACACAGCCCGGCACACCTGAAATACAGGTGACACTACACAGCCCGGCACACCTGAAATACAGGTGACACTACACAGCCCGGCACACCCGAAATACAGGTGACACCACACAGCCCGGCACACCTGAAATACAGGTGACACTACACAGCCCGGCACACCTGAAATACAGGTGACACTACACAGCCTGGCACACCTGAAATACAGGTGACATTACACAGCCTGGCACACCTGAAATACAGGTGACACTACACAGCCCTGCACACCTGAAATACAGGTGACACTACACAGCCCGGCACACCTGAAATACAGGTGACATTACACAGCCTGGCACACCTGAAATACAGGTGACACTACACAGCCCGGCACACCTGAAATACAGGTGACACTACACAGCCCGGCACACCCGAAATACAGGTGACACCACACAGCCCGGCACACCTGAAATACAGGTGACACTACACAGCCCGGCACACCTGAAATACAGGTGACATTACACAGCCTGGCACACCTGAAATACAGGTGACACTACACAGCCCGGCACACCTGAAATACAGGTGACACTACACAGCCCGGCACACCTGAAATACAGGTGACACTACACAGCCCGGCACACCTGAAATACAGGTGACACCACACAGCCCGGCACACCTGAAATACAGGTGACACTACACAGCCCGGCACACCTGAAATACAGGTGACACTACACAGCCCGGCACACCTGAAATACAGGTGACACTACACAGCCCGGCACACCTGAAATACAGGTGACACTACACAGCCCGGCACACCTGAAATACAGGTGACATTACACAGCCCGGCACACCTGAAATACAGGTGACACTACACAGCCCGGCACACCTGAAATACAGGTGACACTACACAGCCCGGCACACCTGAAATACAGGTGACACTACACAGCCCGGCACACCTGAAATACAGGTGACACTACACAGCCCGGCACACCTGAAATACAGGTGACACTACACAGCCCGGCACACCTGAAATACAGGTGACATTACACAGCCTGGCACACCTGAAATACAGGTGACACTACACAGCCCTGCACACCTGAAATACAGGTGACATTACACAGCCTGGCACACCTGAAATACAGGTGACACTACACAGCCCGGCACACCTGAAATACAGGTGACACTACACAGCCCGGCACACCTGAAATACAGGTGACACTACACAGCCCGGCACATCTGAAATACAGGTGACACTACACAGCCCGGCACACCTGAAATACAGGTGACGCGACACGCAGCCCGGCACACCTGAAATACAAGTGACACTACACACAGCCCGGCACACCTGAAATACACAGCCCGGCACACCTGAAATACAGGTGACGCGACACACAGCCCGGCACACCTGAAATACAACACACAGCCCGGCACCTAGTGTTATATTTTACACTCACCCTTCACATCGAACTGTAATGCCCTCCCAGTCATAATGAACCCAGAACATGATGTTACCCAGGTAACACGTCTGCTGTGTTTGATTGCAGCACTGTTTGACTCAACCTTCTTCCTGTGACGTTGATATCTCTACTTTACGAGCACGTGCGTGTGTTGTTCACAGCTGAAGAAGAGCTTGCACTTTGGTGAGGATGATGACTATGATGATGATGATGAAGAGGCTGTGTGTCGGGGTCGAGGGGGCTCGTTGGTTTTCCCCCTGGATTGCTATGATGATGGCAGTAATGTAATGCCAAAAAACACACAGGCCACACGCACTCCACACAAGGTTAGCACCCTCTCGGCGCACACACACACACACACACACACACACACACACACACACACAGTAAGGCATCGGGCAGCTCTGATTCCTGTGTTCTTCCCTCAGTGTACATGTAAACTACTTTTCAGAAACCCACCTGTCAATCATCTGACAAAAGGCACGGGGACATCGGCTACTCTCCAGTCATTGGCCAAGGCAAGTCCCGCCCACGGAACGGTGAGAAACGCCAGCGTGCCAGAGAGAACAAGGAGAACCTGGCCGTGCCCGATCCAGACACCAACGTATTCGCCCTACCCGCCCCCATAACTCCGGTGGCCAATAGGAAAGGCCGGCCGAACAAGGCCGCTCCCACCACGCCTGTTAACAACAACGTTCTGAATGCGCCGGCCGGGCCCCCCAAAGGTGAGAGATCTCCCATCTCCTCACAGAACTCCTCCCTCCTCCCAACTCTACACACAGAACTCCCCCCTCCTCCCAACTCTACACACAGAACTCCTCCCTCCTCCCAACTCTACACACAGAACTCCCCCCTCCTCCCAACTCTACACACAGAACTCCCCCCTCCTCCCAACTCTACACACAGAACTCCCCCCTCCTCCCAACTCTACACACAGAACTCCCCCCTCCTCCCAACTCTACACACAGAACTCCCCCCCTCCTCCCAACTCTACACACAGAACTCCCCCCCTCCTCCCAACTCTACACACAGAACTCCCCCCCTCCTCCCAACTCTACACACAGAACTCCCCCCCCTCCTCCCAACTCTACACACAGAACTCCTCCCAACTCTACACACAGAACTCCCCCCTCCTCCCAACTCTACACACAGAACTCCCCCCCTCCTCCCAACTCTACACACAGAACTCCCCCCTCCTCCCAACTCTACACACAGAACTCCCCCCCTCCTCCCAACTCTACACACAGAACTCCCCCCCTCCTCCCAACTCTACACACAGAACTCCCCCCTCCTCCCAACTCTACACACAGAACTCCCCCCTCCTCCCAACTCTACACACAGAACTCCCCCCTCCTCCCAACTCTACACACAGAACTCCCCCCTCCTCCCAACTCTACACACAGAACTCCCCCCCTCCTCCCAACTCTACACACAGAACTCCCCCCTCCTCCCAACTCTACACACAGAACTCCCCCCCTCCTCCCAACTCTACACACAGAACTCCCCCCTCCTCCCAACTCTACACACAGAACTCCCCCCTCCTCCCAACTCTACACACAGAACTCCCCCCTCCTCCCAACTCTACACACAGAACTCCCCCCCTCCTCCCAACTCTACACACAGAACTCCCCCCCTCCTCCCAACTCTACACACAGAACTCCCCCCCTCCTCCCAACTCTACACACAGAACTCCCCCCCTCCTCCCAACTCTACACACAGAACTCCCCCCCTCCTCCCAACTCTACACACAGAACTCCCCCCTCCTCCCAACTCTACACACAGAACTCCCCCCTCCTCCCAACTCTACACACAGAACTCCCCCCTCCTCCCAACTCTACACAAACACCTCCATTATCCTCCACCTGCGTGTTCAGCTCTCGTGTGTGTGTGTGTGTGTGTGTGTCTACACACCATCCTAACGCCAGTCTCACCGTTTGCTCACATACTGAGCCGTCTCTTCGGGACTCTTCAGTGGGAACTGTTCTCTCTCACACACACACACACACACACACCTAGAGGGCCTTACTGCACCTTAATGGCCTTTAGCCACGGAGCCGTATTTTCTAAATTTACCTCATTGTGCTGGTTGTCATAATTATCTTGGTAATCTTGAGGTGCTCTAGAGTTTTCCAATTAGGAGCAGAAAAATTAAAAATCACACAACAAAAGCAATTAGCTTGTTTTATCAGCGCGAGTGCTAATATGAAATGGCTGGTTATTAATATGGCGTGAGATATCGGCTCTCTTGAGATGTCGCATCCTCTCTCTCTCTCTCTCTCTCTCTCTCTCTCTCTCTCTCTCTCTCTCTATTGATTTCTGTCTCTCTGAGCTGAAGACTAATGTAGCTAGAACTTGAACATGCTTTACTGGATTCTTTTAAACAGACTCCTGCTGTCTTGTTTAATTACGCTCCACTGGCTAGTTGCTGGTATTTGGTCATTTCTCCAGTGTGTTTGCAACATGAGTGATTTTCTGCAGATGTTGAAATGTCTCATTTTGGGTCATTTTTGAAGCCAGAGTCAATAGATGTAAACTATATAGAGAAGGTATCATTGAAGTGTGTGTGTGTGTCCATGTGCATGTGTGTCCATGTGCATGTGTGTCCATGTGCATGTGTGGCACACACAGATGTGTGTGAGGGGGCAGTGTGCGGGTGTGTGTGTGTGGGGGCAGTGTGTGAGGGGACAGTGTGCGGGTGTGTGTGCAGGTGTGTGTGTGAGGGGTCAGTCTGCAGGTGTTTGTGTGAGGGGGCAGTGTGCGGGTGTGTGTGTGTGTGTGTGTCCTGGGATCTCTCTCCGCTCTGTTTCCCAACACTCACTGTGTCCACCTCGTTACTGTCACATACTCCCTCCCCTCACACGGAGACAGGAACTCACCAGGGACCGTGTGTGTGTGTGTGTGTGTGTGTGTGTGTGTGTGTGTGTGTGTGTGTGTGTGTGTGTGTGTGTGTGTGTGTGTGTGTGTGTGTGAGCACAAGAGAGCGACAAGTCCCGAGGTGCATACTGACAGGTGTATGTGTCACTTTTCCCAGTGCTGCTTGTTGCGTGTTGCATGTAGTGACACATGTTCGTTGTGTGTGTGTGTGTGTGTGTGTGTGTGTGTGTGTGTGTGTGTGAGTGAAGATGTGTCCCACAGAAAGCCGGGGGAGCAGCAGCAGAGCGGACATCAAGGAGGACTGGAGGGCCTGGCCTTCAGCCCAGAGAGAAGGTAGAGAGTGAGAGAGAGAGAGATATGGGGAAAGATGGGGAGGGATGGAGAAAGGGAGGGAGTGAGAGAGAAAGATGTGGGGGGAGAGAGAGGATGGGAGAGATGGGCAGAGAGGGAGGGAGGGAGAGAGGGATGAACTGGTGGATACAGTCGTTATGGGGACGTGGAGGTGTAGGGATGGCAGGAATACGAGACCCTTGGGAGGGGTGAAAATGACAGGAGGAAGATGTTTAGTGGTTCAGTAAAGACCAGGAAGCTTTTATTTAGACTGCTTTTATTTTCAAAATGGTGAGAACAAGGACGATCACGGGAGAGACACAAGCACACCGATTGCCACGTGTGCCCTTTGAAGCCGCGTTTCCCACAATCCCTCAGGTCCCGATCGCTGGACATGGCAGCCTGCCCGGGAGACAGTGCGCAGAAACGCAAGGCTGGGAAGGTGTTTGGCAGTCTGGAAAGAGGCCTGGACAAAGTCATCACCATGCTGACGCCCAGCAAGAGGCGGGGCCCACGAGACACACCCCGCCGGATAAAGGTCCGCCCTCCTGCCTCTAGTCCCCATGTCTTCCCTGTCCAATAGGAGAAGAGCTATGGGACATTCCTATTGGACTGAGTATGGTCTGCGTTTTGACAGCTAGGAGTAAAACATTAATTGACAGAGCAATCTGTACAGGCGTCAAATTGGTTTAAGGGCCTTTTGTAATCGCACGTCAGACAAGGCCACGCTGAGCGTGCCACGTACTACACAAAATACAGAAGCACCCTGTCGTTTGTCCTCCATGTCAACCTGGCCGCGTGTGGGTTTTTTATTTATTTTTTTCTTTTCTTTCAGGCACAATACAACGTGACTATGACCAGCCAGACGAACGCCGAGCAGGTGCTGAACCAGATTCTCCGGATCCTTCCAGAGAAGAATGTGGACTTTGTGCAGAAAGGGTGAGCTCCGGTCTGAGACCACGGCCCACGGCCAAGACCCTTCCTTAGATAGCATTGGATTAACCTGCCTGTGAGCTGTAGACCAAAAACCGGAAAACACCAGAGTCCAGGTGATAAGGCTGTTTTCTCAAAGGTTCGATGTAGGCAGTATGTCTTTATTTGAAGTCTCTATTGAGAGCTATTTAACTCTTCCTTGAATGTAAATAGGGCTGCACGATTAATCGTATTTTTATCGTTTTCGCGATGTGAAGTTTCACGATAAACACATCGAAAGAGCCACGATAACTCCTTGAATAACAGCAAACTCAAATTGCGTTATCCTCGTCCAGCAATAGAGGGAGCTATTCGCGCTGCAGACTATGATCACGTGACGTAAGTAGGCAAGAGGCAGAGTGAGGCAGAGTTGCCAGGTTCGCGGTTTTCACGCCAAATTGGGCTTGTTTGAAAATCCAGCCGCGGGTAAAAATTCTGGGGCCGCAGGGTGCGGTTTTTTGGGCTACTTTTGAGTTGGGCTACTGCGGAAGTTACAAGTCAACACTAAGAATCGATCGCGATATAATACTTAATTTGTCTCCATTTCACACTCGCAACCCCCACCCCGTCGACAACTTACACTCGCAGATTTTGTGCGAAAAACTTTTGTAGGACCTGGCAACCCTGGAGTGGGGTGAACACGCTCATCAGACACGCGATTTGGTTTAAGCCTGGTTTACACTTGATGCGGCGCGAGGGTCCGGGAGGCGAAAATAACGTAATCGCGGTGGCTTCGCCCGTGTGCAATTGCCTCGCGCGCTGTCGATTCACGAGGTCGTGCACCTCTCGAATTTTGTAAGTTCGCGCGCGCCGCGTCTCGGCGCAATGAGAACAGTCATGTTTGCAGGGTTCATACACCTATACAAGGTGGAATTCAAGCACTTGTATGTCACTTTCAAGGTCCATTTCAATAATTCCCAGCACGTTATTGAATTAAATATTTATACATATACTCTAAATGATTCGAAATAATTCGCTTTTTTATCACATTATTTAATGTTATTATTTATTTAAAGTTCGCGCGCGCCGCGTCTCGGCGCAATGAGAACAGTCATGTTTGCAGGGTTCATACACCTATACAAGGTGGAATTCAAGCACTTGTATGTCACTTTCAAGGTCCATTTCAATAATTCCCAGCACGTTATTGAATAAAATATTTATACATATACTCTAAATGATTCGAAATAATTCGCTTTTTTATCACATTATTTAATGTTATTATTTATTTAAAGTTCTCGCGCGCCGCGTCTCGGCGCAATGAGAACAGTCATGTTTGCAGGGTTCATACACCTATACAAGGTGGATTTCAAGCACTTGTACGTCACTTTAAAGGTCCATTTCAATAATTCCCAGCACGTTATTGAATTAAATATGTATACATATACTCTAAATGATTCGAAATAATTCGCTTTTTTATCACATTATTTAATGGATATTTATTTTCAAAACGCCCAATCTTAACGTCTTCACGTTCTCTCATGTTTCGTCCTGGAATTACAAGAGGTTCGTATATGTTAACGTAATACAAGAGAATTGTTCAGTCAGACAGATATTTGTTGTGAAACGAAGTAGTTACAATTTCAAGCCTTTTCAAATACTTTAGCCTAAATTCCAGCACTTTTCAAACCTGAAACACAAAGCAACATTAAAATTGGTCAGGTAAAAGTTCATTCCCCTGTATTTGAGGGGTGTTTTTTTATACTACTAGGCCTACATATCGTTTCGGACAACACTGCAAAGAATGTGACACGGCAAGATTAAACGCTTCCGCCGTTCGCGGAGGTTAACGAGGTGTGCGGAGTCGCTCACTCGTGAAAGTATAAACCTAGATTGAATCTATTGTTGAATAAACCTGCAAAATATTTGGAATTATTCTGGATTCATTACACAGTAAAAAACAAAACAAATTAACGTGCTGCTGTTCAGAGAGACTCTACATTTCTGTATTTTAATCTTAATTTATCGTGGTTCACATCGATATCGGGATATCCAACAATGTTATCGCACATCGCAATTCTAGTCCATATCGTGCACCCCTAAATGTAAATATATTTTGCCACGGGCAGACTGGTATGGTCCTAACTGCCCTGTTAATTTCAATGAAGAGATTTCACATCTGTAACACATTGATGATCTGTCGTGAAAATTAAGACATGCATTCTGTTGCTTTTCTCTCTCTCCCTCCCTCCCTCTCTCTGTCTCCCTCCTCTCTCCCTCTTCCTCCCTCCTCCAACTCCCTCACACTCCTCTCTCTCTCTCTCTCTCTCTCTCTGTCTCTCTCTCTCTCTCTCTCTCTCTCTCTCTCTCTCTCTCTCTCTCTCTCTCTCTCTCTCTCTCTCTCTATCCATCTCTCAGCTACACCCTGAAGTGCCGGACCGAGTCGGACTACGGCAAGGTAACGATGCAGTTTGAGTTGGAGGTGTGTCTCCTCCAGAAGCCCGAGGTGGTGGGCATCCGTCGCCAGAGGCTCAAAGGAGACGCCTGGGTCTACAAGCACCTGGTGGAAGACATCCTGTCCACCACCAGCGTCTGACCTCACTTCCTGGCCCCGCCTCCATGGTCCTGCCTCACTTTCTGTTGTTCGGCTCACCAATTTTGTACTAGATGGCTCCTATGAACTCCGTCTTGTGTTTTTTTCACGGATGTTTGGTTTTAAAGGCAAGAATTTTTGGGAAAAATATTCTGGGATTATTGACAGGAAAGTCTTGCAGTTAATGTGACTGTGGAATGCATCGCTCCACCATCACGTGGTCCTGTTCTTTAGTTTAATACTATACTTTATCCTTATTGTGTGTGTGTGTGTGCGTGTGCGTGCATCCATTTGGGTATCATGTATATTAATATTAATGTTCATTTTATTTCATTTTAAGTCATTGTTCGTTTGCCTCATGTATATGTATGTATGTATGTATGTTTGTATACAGTCTGTTTTTATGTAAATATTAACACTAAAGTGTAGCAGAATAAAGCAGTTTGTGAACATTGGGTTTCATTTAATTTAATGATTAACGTCTACTGTGGTCCATGAGTTGTGCAATACAACTGTACAGACTAATAAAAGGTTAGAACATGCATCCTTAAAAACAGCAAGGCTAAATTATGAATTTTTATTCCAACCAAAATATGATTTGCACACCAATCAAGAAAATGCGTGACATAATCCACCTGCGTGTGAAACCACTGACCACAGCTTGTAGTGCGATGTTCTGTAGTGAGATGCACTGTTGACTTGTTTAGGTCTGAGGTCGATACTACTTGGCTCGCACAAACGAGGACTAAGCAAATCCCGGCGTCTCGAGCGTCGTCTACCGGAATACCGGAGTCCCCCACCCCTAATTGCTCAGCTAGAGAAATCGTTGTGAACGTACAGCGGCTGGCGGCGTGCTGCGTAGCTCCCGCCGAGCTGAGTCTGGGTTGGTTAGGTCTGTGCGGGAGATCGTGATCCTATATCGGGCCGCCGTGCGGTGATTGAAGCGCAGTCCGCCTTCATGACACTCCTACTGTGCATATCAGCATAACGACGGCCATTAGAGTGACAGATGTGTGTGTGTGTGTGTAAGTGAGTTGGGGAGGGGGGGTGGTTAATGGGGGGACTGAAGTGGTAATATAGGGGGTGAACTCACCCCCCTACTGGTAATGGCCCCTGCTGAGTGTTTTAGAGTGAAGGTGCGCGGTCCAGCTGTGGGAACAGACGCTACCTGTCAAACCTCTCATCTTTCCTCTTACCTCCTCTTTCTGTCTCTCTCCATCCCTCTCTAGTTTTCCCCCACCCTTTCCTCCACTTAAACCATCTTTGCCTCTTTTATCCTCATCTGGTTTTGAAAGCACGTATTGTTGTTTCCCCTAAAATACCCTCACGTATAAGTATTTTGTTAACTCAATTACTTTGCCTCTGGAGTCGCGTTGTGTCAGAAATCACAAGAGTACACCACGTTAGCTTTTACCTCAGGATTAACAGGCATAAGTGTGTCCATTTAATCAATGTTTTTTGTATATTTCTTTAACCAGTATAGGTGATTATACTTTTTATTCTTTATTGGAGTCTGTTTGGGTGAATTCATTAAATTAAAAAAAACGAATACTGTAGGACATGAATATCCACTAAAGCAACAAACGGACGTTAGCGCGTCGCTAAACTCCACAGGCCCAGTGTCCGCGTGCTCCGTCGCGCGAGAGAAAAAAAAGGCGCCAATTGTTTGCTGTGGTCGCGCTGGCGCTCGCGGCGGTGTAGATGGAAATCTCACACGCCAATTACCCGCTCCGTTTTACCGGACTTTCTTTTCGCTGACACGACTTACATCCAGAGCGGGGTGTTCATTAAGAGATCGAGCCTTAGTCCTGTAAGTACATACACACAGCTACACACCAGTCGTGTGAAGCTACACACACACACACACACAGCTAATGGGGCTGTAGGCCTGCAGTAGATGAGGGAGGCCGATGGTGACAGGATAAATTACTCGCCTCTTCATTTCGCCAGCGCACCATCGTGTTATGCGTTCGTTTGGTTCCAGTGGTTGAAGAACAAATGAAGAGCTTCATTTGGACATCCATTTTGCCGACAGAACCCGACAGAAGAAAACCAGAACCAGCTACTGCAAATACCGGCGGCAAAAATAAAACCCATGTTAAGTTCAATAGTTCATTCTAAGCCTTCTCCCCAGAGTTTCAACTCACCTATTGGCTTGTCTTTTAATGGTAGTGAACTGCCTCAGGACTTTTGTCTTAACGCAAGTGCCCGTTTGTGCAGGGAACTAACCAGAGCTTCACCCTTGAGTTTGAAGGTGCTAATAAGAAACAAAAAAACTGGGTACTGTTAACATCTCTGACATTTTCAGATGAGAGTTTCGTGGCTGTGTTGACAAATCACAGGCTTCACATGGTCCTGCAAGCATGAGTAATTTTGGACAGGACATTACAGGTCAGTGTTTCAGCAGGGATCATCCCTCAGTGTGTTTTCAGACACACCCCTTTTTTAATTCAGGAAGTTATTTCAGATTTCACTCGTAGACACGCCCATATTTAATTCAGGAAGGGCTCATTAGCTGGTGCACAGGGGCAGGAGGAACTCTGGGATGCGTAGAGAATGGGATAATGGTCAGTCGAAACTGGGAATCAATATCCTCACTATCCAGCACCTGAGGTGCCTCTCCAACCAGCACTGTAGCGCTCACTGATACGTTCTACCAAAAACATCTCAGCAGGCCATGTTTTATGTTTAATATATCAGAAGAATCAGGAATCAGATCTGGGAGACTCCTCCCTTTATCATCAATGTAGATGTGGTTGAGTAGAGTGCGTATGTGTGTGTGTTTCAGTCTGTCTTAATGTGTGTGTGTGTGTGTGTCAGTGTATCATAAAGATTTATTGCATTGAGACTGCTCATTATCATGAAGACTGGACTGACTCACTCATGCAGAGAATTAAAATTCCTAATTGTGCTGTCACCCTCTCCACTTCTCTCTGTCTCACACACTTCCTGGACCACTCTCTCCTTCTTCCACTTTCTGTGTCTCCCCGTGTCTCTCTTGTCTCCGTTATGTCTCCCTCTGTTCTCACACTCTCTTGTCCTTTCTTCCCGATATATCCCACCCCACCTGCCAGTCTTGGTAGATACAGCATGCAAGAGAAATTTCTCCCCTCTCTGTCTTTCTCTCTGTCTATTTCTCCCCCTTGGTCTCTCTCTAATTCTGTTCCTTCCTCTTCCTTCCTTCATTGCTCTTTCCCTCTCTTCCTCCTGTCCCTTCATCTCACCCTTTTCCATGCCCAGTGCCTTTCTCCATTGCTTCCTCATCTCACTCTATCTTTCCTCCTCCCTCCATCCCCTCTTCGTCCATCCTTTCTTCCTCGCGTTCCTCTTTCAGTCTTTCATGTTTTTCATCCTGAATGTTTTTTTACTGCTTTGTTCTATAAAATAGGCTGCAAAGTTCTTCTGATGTACTTCTTCTCTCTCTCTCTCTCTCTCTCTCTCTCTCTCTCTCTCTCTCTCTCTTTCTCTTTCTCTCTCTCTCCCTCCCTCTCAGACATTCTCTGTATCTGAGTGAGGTGAAGAGGATGAACTCTCTGTGGATGTAGAACGAAAGAGAATTTGCTACTCTCTCCTCTCCCTCCCTCCTTCTCTCTCTCTCTCTCTCTCTCTCTCTCTCTCTCTCTCTCTCTCTCTCTCTCTCTCTCCTCTCATTTTTCTCTTAGACTTGTCAGGAACATTACAGCTTAAACCGACAAGGTTAAGGACCTAAGCTTCCTCTCACTCTGAGCTCTTTGTGTGTGTGTGTGTGTGTGTGTGTGCGCGTGCGCTCACGTGTGTATATGGGTGCTCCAGTGTGTCTGTGTGTTTGCTTGTGTGTGTGGATGTGTGTGTGTGTGTGTGTGTGTGTGTGTGCTCATGTTTGAGTGTGCACGTGTTTGTTTGTGTGTCTGTGTTGCTCAGAGTGACAGGCCACTGATAAACACACACACACACACATACACACACACACACACACACACACACACAGAAATCCCACTTGTAAACAGGGAACAAACACACCAATATGACAAAAGCTCAGCGGAAATTGAGAGGCATCTGGGAAAACAGGTTCAATTCACTGCCGAACAGAATGCTCCCAGTGCCTATCTCAGAGATGGGTCCAATTTCTGTGTGTGTGTGTGTGTGTGTGTGTGTGTGTGTGTGTGTGTGTGTGTGTGGAGGGGGTGTTTTCTGCAGAATAGGAGACAGATAGGAGTTTCAGTGAAAGATGAGAAGCAATTCAAGTTAACATCTGTAGTCAATATTAAGCTGAATACAGTGCATTAAGAGAGTTATCCAGAATACATCAGCATTTCACTAGCCCAATAGTTCATGAGAAAGTGTGAAAGAGAGAGAGAGAGAGAGGTTACTCTGGACTGGATTATTGTACGAGGTGTTAAGACATTGCCTTGTAGACGTGTGAAAGCAGAATCTCCCTCTGCCTCTCTCTTTCTCTGTCTCTCTCTCCCTCTCTCTCTCTCTCTCTCTCTCTCTCCATCCCTCCCCCCATCTCTCTAATTGGGTCTAGGATGAGTTTCTTTCGACAGGTCCATTCATCATGGACTAGACCAGAAGGACAACTCCACTGGGAGAGAGAGAGAGAGGGAGTGAGTAAGGGAGGGAAAGAGAGGGAGAGTAAAATTGGAGTGGGTCAGACAGCTGTATGAGAGGGTCTTTTGCCTGTCTCAAGCCCCCCACCACCTTTCCTGCTTCTTCCTTCTTCTCTCGTGAATGTTAGTTATGATCAGAGGAAGAAAGATAACAGAGAGAAGGAAGAGTGAAATGTTTAAGACATTTAGAACATTCGCCCGTTAGTGAGGTCACTGACTCAGCACGTGTGAGTTATCCCTGCTGTTCGGCCAGACGCACGCCAGACATGTGGCAGGCCGCCGACACTGAGAGATACTATATCGTATGTGTGTAATAAAACAGTAGAAGGCTCTTGGAAGCGTGCGTGTGAGACACTGATGAGCGTATTGCTCGATAAAAACACACAAAATGTGGACAATGTCCTCCAGTGTCCCATCAGCTCCAATTCCAGCTCCTCAACACTGCAGGTTTATTCCATCTTGGGTTTGTTCTAGCTCAGATTTCAGCACATTTCTTTAGCACGCAAAGATCATAGTTATATGTCTTGCAGGATGCTGTTATGCTGATAGAGACTGAAGTACAGCCTTGGCTTGATTAGGCCAAAATGAACAGGAAAACACTCCATAATCTATCATGGACCATGTCACATGGACCATGTAACATTCTGCCATGTAATACTCAACGATTTAACACGGACCATGTAACCATGCAGACATTTGTGAAAAGGATATTGGGCTTGTGCTTCTGTCTGTTTTCCTGTCACTTAGTTTTTTTTCTCAGGGTCATGATCAGTAACAAAGAAACACCACTGTGGAAGGAGTCTATTTGTGCTGAGGCATGTCAGTCATTGTTCTATAGCCAATCATAGACATTCTGGGCATGACTGAAAATCGTTCAATCAGGGCTTCATGTATATAAATGTAGGTAAACGGCACCCTATAGTGGACGTCTTCTTCCATTGTGCTCATAAACACATCCAGCACACGACCCCAAAGGCACTGCATCACTTTTAAGGTTGATCGAATTACATGCTAATACAAAAAAGACTCAGGTTTATATTGGTCGGACCACTTGCCAAGACTGTGTACTAGAATTTCATGTTAGTTAATGTAACAATGTTAGAATTTGATGGTTAGCTAATGTAATAATGTTCGTTTAAATTTAATGGTTAGCTAATGGCATTTGCGAAAGGGTTTTTTTGAAGGCTGCACACATGTGAGACGGGAGCTGTCACAGCCAACTGGGTACAAGAGTAAAATCTGCCCAGCGATCGCTGCGGCCTGTGATACGGGGAACCAATTAGACGACGGCGTCATTCTGTAGGCCCTTCTGAGGCGTCTACCCACACACATTTGGGCGGGAAAGTGGATGGCTTGAATCAGACCACCCACACTAGAGTTCCCCAGAGGCAGCCATGAGAAAGTTTTTTATTTTAATTTTTTTTATCTAAGCTTCTCTGAGTTAATTACTGTGAGTTCTCTACTGCTGAATACTGCAGCTCACCTTTTCGCCTCTGCTGTGTGTGTGTTTGTGTGTGTGTGTGTGTGTGTGTGTGTCTCAAAGTGAGCAAGACTTCTTTCAGTAATCAGTTCGGTTGCTGAGGAGGGTATATATTTCTCTGTGTGTGTGTGTGTGTGTGTGTGTGTGTGTGTGTGTGTGTGTGTGTGTGTGTTCACCTGCTTTTGGCCCTGCTTTTGCCTGTCTTAATAAGACCTCTACAATTACCTTCCTACTTTTGCCCAGCACACACACACACACACACAGTGCTGTGAGTGACGTTAATTTGCATGGCTTCCTGTCCTTCTAATGACTCCTCTTGCTCTTCCTGCACTCACCGTGTGCAAATAAAACAGACACGAAAAATGAAAACGTCTTAATTATTTATCTAATCAGCCTTGAAGAGTGAGTTTAATAAGGGAAAGGAGCAATTTGTCGAACTTTGATGATTCATTTTAGTCTTTGAGAAAAGTCTGGGCCTGGCTCATAACTTGAAATTTAATTAGCAGTTTGTTCCTATGTCAGTTACTGTACTCTCTTAATTTCTATTGCATTTTTGACTGCTTCCTGTAAACTGGTTACCTAGGCAACTGTTTTTCCCAAATGCAAAAGGGAAGATTATATGATTTTGTTATTGATATTTAATAATAAATGACTGGTGGATTATTTTTGTACCAACACCATATAAAAATGACTCCTATCATTTCTAACTGTACACAGCACCTGCTCATTGACAGCGTTAGCGCAAAGAAACAATCCCTCCACTGGAAGCTCACCCAGCTTGAACATACATCAATTAGGTGATCACTTAATCTTTCATTAGATCAATTATTTATATATATATATATATATATATATATATATATATATATATATATATATATATATATATATATATATATATATATATAAAATATTTATTTATTTATTTTTTTTGCTAAACGTTAATCAGAAGCAGTTATAGAGACAGTTCCATGGGGTCCATGGGGCTGAGGTAATGCCATGATGTCATCAGTCTACACTACATGCTTCTGGTTTAACTGTTTTAGCCAGAACTCATGTTGGGCAGCATTTGAAGACTCATCCTCATCTTCAAATTGGGCTACACACACACACACACACACACACTGAGGAGTCTGATCCCCGTACAGTACTTGTTCATCACGAGGTCCTGGCTGAGACCCAAACGTGCAAGGCAATCACAGTTTGCCACTGTGTCTCCAAACTGGGCATGCACCCAACACTGGGAATATCGCCTGCTAGCGCCACTGTGCAACACTAGAAAAGTGTGTATGTGTGTGTGTCATGAGAGACTGGGCACACACCCAAATCCCAGGATGTTACAGAGTGTGTATCCAGCTGGGAAGAAGCTGTTTTCCACGTGTGTGTGGTGTGTTGATGGTGTGTTGTTGCTTGTGACCCATTATCACCAACCCCCCCACTCCCCCTTTTGGGCCTCCCGTGGTCTGGGCCAACAGCCAAAAATGCTGTTTTGGCAACTCCATTCTTTCACTTTGGGGGACAGGGTAATACCAAGCTCTTTAGGGCAGGCTATAGACAGCGTTTTTTTCTTCTTTAGGTTAGTGGTGTCAGCACAGAGGCAGCCATGAACTTCAAAACACCGGAGGATCTTGGCCTTTGAAAACGCAGCGTAATTAGCCCTGAAAACCTCGTACTTTTCATCATAAGATTTCGCCTTTTATGAACTTGCACTGCTGGCGTGTCAGTAATGCTGATCTGGGGTCCCACAGGGGGGTGGGGGGCGCTGTTAGTAAATCGATACCAAAACAACACAAATTTTCAACTAATAACAGTCCCCTTTGGAGGAAGACAACATGTGTGCCCGTCATGCTCCCTGCTAATTACCTCATGCCTCACCTAAGGCACAGGGCTTTCAGAAAGACCCTCAAGTGTTGTATGGCTTATCCTGGTACACCTTTTGTAAAAGTTTTTTATCTTATCCAGTTTATATATATATATATATATATATTAGAGATTATTAATATATATATTAGAGAGAGAAATATAGAGAAATCCTTTGGCTGAAATGTAATCACCATTTGCTTCACCCTTTTGCTTACAATGGCGGGCCAGTTAAGGCTCTGTTAACAAACATGAGAGGACACTAGAACTGCTGTGGACAAAACCCTGTGGTCAGACACAATAATTCCCCCTCCCCCACCCAGAGGCTTTGCTATGGCCATTTAAACAAGATTTTAATGTCCACATTTTTAACAGGCTGTATTAACATATGCTTAAGAGGAAATATTTCAGGGTTGTAATGAATCACGGAATAAAGCCAAGACAAGATAATGCACAAGCTGTAATGGGCATTGAAGTGCCTCTAATTGTCTCTATTGCAATAGAATAAGTTCCTGTTGTCTTGTTTATTAAAAATACGATTATGATAATGTGCCATTTGCTATTTCTAAATGATGTGCTCATACTTTCCAGTGTTGGATTAACCATGTGTATGAAAATAATGAGAGATATGAGGAATTTGAGAAACGGTCCGAGAAATCAACCTTCACAGCTTCACTGCAGTTCACTATTCATTAATTCTTCATTGCTAAATAAAAATTAGATCTGCAAACTCAAAAAAGACTTGCGGATAGATGTGTGAACTTAAAAAAATTACCTTTATTTTGAAGAACCAATAAAATTATGTCAAATATTTACAAATAATTACTTCTTCGGTTCACATTACGGGTACATAAATCAATAATTCACAATGACACTCACTCATATTCACATACACCTAGCCTATATACCCTGGACTGAGTTCAGGGATTAGGAACAAATGTCAGACAATTAAAATTTTCACATAAAATAACCCTGATTATTTTAATAATTATAATTACCATAACATTAAAGATAACAAAATAATAAAACAAAAAAGCATAACATCAAAGTCACAATTATTTTGGATTTGAAAAATAAACAAACAGAAAATTCTTTTTTTTTTTTTAAGTACTGAAATCAAGTGGTATGACATCTTTGGCAAATTTTGTACCGCGGTAAATACATTCAAATATTAAGACGACACACAGCACGTAGGGAAAAAAAACACCAAGATTTTGTTCTTAACTACTAGAAAATTCAATAAAAAACATACATATTTTTAAAGAAGCAGTTCTTCCATTTCAAACCATTAGGCCTTTTTCATCCATGTTTCATGGTATGTCCGCACTGTTGGGAAGTTCATAGAGCATCTCCAGCTTTGGTAGATGCAGCGCATGTTTCCATATTGTTTGTTAATTTACTTTGAAGTTAACCGATTGGTGCGGGTCTGAATCGAACTTGCATTGGTCACAGCGTTTCCCAACATCTGAACTTTCTTAAAATCTTTTTTTCTTTATTTCATACTCTGTAAAAAACAGTTGATCAGTCCCTCCAGAAAGAATCTAACAGTTAATAATTACAGAAAGAGCTTCAGATTGTACACAGAAGGCCACAATAAGGTAATTCCCAAGTCTTCAGTCAAGTTCTGTCTGCTTATTTCATCAGGATTGTTAACCAGGACCTTAGCAGTCTGCTTCGAAATCAAGATACTGATTCACACAGGCCGGGCGTAGTGACAATGTGTAAAGGCAAATCGTTTTGTTTTGGAAAGCAAAGCCCTCTTTTTTTTTTTTTGAGTGGTAAGACACCATGGGGCTTGGGCCTCAAATTGGGGAAGGTCTCCATGACGATGGCTTAGCAAGATGAGTTATTGTGCCTGTTGGGTAATCAGCTCGAATATTTGTAATTTTTTGCAGGATTGCTTTAAAAAGGCATTTCAGTACCATACAAACTGAGAAAAACAAATACCAACATTCAAAAACTTAAAATATGATGCAGTGTCCCATTTTGATTCCCAAAATTATAGGCCAGTTAAATCTGTGTTAAAATCCAGTTTCATGTGTCTAGAAAATAACCACGACAGAACGACTGTAGACATAGAAGACATACTTAATTTGAAATATCAGCAGTCATTCAGAGCTGTTAAAGGACGTTCTTGCATGAAAATGCACTTTTTTCATTCTGCAAAACTCCTTCTATGAGCGCTTCACACAGAATAAGAGTTATGATTATAAGGGTGCCTGAGTCGGAGAGTATTGAAGACAATTCGTAAGCAGGATGCCTCGCCACTGACACCGTCCGATTGCGGGACACGTTTTAATCTGAGAATGTCGGAATTATGGGGCAATGGAGGGGATGTGATGAGTGGGAAGTGACTAATCCAGACTGGGACACATCCGGATTGGGAAAATCTGACGCGATTAGGAGAGAAGGGAGTGGGGGTGAGGTGGGGGTGACCGTGGGGGAGACCGTGGGGGAGACCGTGGGGGCGTGAACAACAGAAGCTGGGGGGTTGAGTAAAGGGGGGTGAGTGAATGGGGGGTTGAGTAAACGGGGACGTGTGGTCCTGATGGCACAGCAGGTTTTGACTGTCCCTGTGGGGAGGTGGGGTGGGGGGCGCGCTGGTGAACCCTCACAGAGGACAAAAGGACTTTGCGTCCACATGCGTCCAATGCAATTCTGAAGGGAGCGGGGAAGGACAGGAACCATACCAGCAACACATCCCTTTATGCTCCTGCTCAGCGCCCCAGCTGTCACTCAACATTCTGGGAGCCAATAGGAGCCTTCGGAATCTCTGGGTTCAACCAGTAGGGGTTCAGTCAGGGACACGGCACGGCATCCATTTACAGTGGGAGGAAGTGTAGGGTTAGAATTGTTAAACAGAAACACTTGTATTAAAGGCAATGTAATTTTTTTTTTCAGGCCATGGTCTTCATCGCTTTTATAGATATAAATACTCAGGGTCACTGCTGTCTCGTTTTAGGATCACATGTATTGGTTTGTGCGCACAGAAATTACAGTTTGACTATTTAAAAAGGACCATTTAATGATCCTTTGCAAAACAATGGAACATGAAAAACAAGAATACAGTGTATAAATGTCAAAATTTTTTAATTGTTGGAAATATATTTTGGAGAAAATTGAAAATTTCTAATCAGCAGGAAAATATCAATTGCCATATGTTATATGCATTTTATGTGTCAAGTATTACAAGTGCAAGCTCTCCATATGTGGTGTTCTCCATATATGGTGGAGAACGCTAGCTCTTGAGACAGGTTTTATGATATAGTGCAGGACTCCTGCTGTGATTAACTTGGCATCTCTTGTTTGTCTTATATTGGTGATTCATTAATTAGCCTGACTGATAAAAAAAATTGGTGATCGGTTGCTTCAGCCTAAAACACAGCCCTCTGGTCAGTGGCACTGGTTGATTGTTGATTAGTGGGGTCAAATTCTGACCTTGAGTCATGCAGACAGTTTTGTATTTTAGCGACACGCGGTCATACAGGATGACTCAGTAGAAAAGTAAAGGCACTGTCCTCAATTTTCAGCTGGTGTACTTCAGGTTCATAATGCCTCCGACTAAAAGGTTAAAAGGTCAAAGTTCACCAGTAGCACTATGGCGAACAGCATCAAGGGTTCTTTAGAGTTGCGTAACACGCAACTTACGGTCTACTAACGAAATATAATCCTAACACTACCTCACACTCCAGAACATCAACATAAAAAAGTGAAAACTATCGGCTTCTTCATATATATATATAATGTATATTTATAGATATATTCAAATTTTTTCGCATTTCACGTCAAGGTTTTGGTGTTTGTGACTCTACTAAATCTACAATGTTCTCCACTTGAAAGCTACTCAGAAATGCACAGTGTATCCAGAAAAAAGGAAAGAGCAAAAAAAGAAAGATATCTGAGAACCCACATCACAGACGACAGCTAAATAAAGGGCACGCTTGTTTTCCGTTCACTAGCATCTAAAGATCGACATGAATAGCTCAGTCAACAATGGAAAGCTGTTGCCGTGGCGATAATGACAGCTGTACAGTACAAGTAAGAGGGACACACACGGGGGACAGTCTAACATTAGCACAATGGCACGACGTACAGTCGAAGTGTGAGTTTGGTAAGGCCTTCACCTCGGTTTCATGCATTGTCTCGGCGCAGTTTGAATGAAAGTAATACTTTTTTTTTTACCAGAACGAAAGAATGAATAAAGAACAGCACTCGGAATGAGAGAGAGAGAGATGGAGAGAGGGTGGAGAAATATCTCAGAATGATTTGTCTTTGTGCTTACTGGAGCGTGTTGACACACATGGAAGAGATCTTTGGGGAAGCTAAGGAGACAATGACCAAATAATCTATGTGGAATTCTTTTTCAACCGAGAGGAAGAATGACATCACTTCCTGTCTGGGGTGGGGGGAACGCAGGCTAGATCGCATCTCTTCCACCTCTATGTAGATTCCAGAGAACGTGTAGTGTTTTCACAAACCCTCCCAATGTTCCAGCAACCTGAAGTAGCATGCCAACGCCCCCAAGCTGGGGAACGTGAAGACATCGCTACTGCCCTTCAGCCATGTGCCTTGTGTCCTCAATAATCCTTTACACACACATTAATATATATTACTCTGTCTCCATCATAAATAGCTTTAAATCTGACAAACGTGCAGACCACCAGTGCATTCTGTACAAATGCAATTAGCATCTATCTACAAGGAGAAGGAGAACTTCACCCAGCATTCCCACACTGTGGGCCGGGCAGCGAATGTCCGTTGTCATACAACATGGTAAAAAACAAAAGGAAACGAACGGATCTTACCCGCCCCGTACTGCTTATGGTAAGCAGACACATTTCAGTCTATTAGAAAAAGTTTATACAATGTTCACGAGTATCACAACATTGTGGCAACCAAACTACACGCCCCAAGTTAATCAAAAAATAAAAATAAAAAATTCTAGTTGGCGAGCTTAAAACATTTCCGTTTCAGGAGATTCTGGAACACAGCAAGAATGATTATGCTCATGTGTTCTGCTTAACAAACATGGCCACCGAGCTGTACCTCAGTATCAACGGCTTACAGGTTTACTTTTGTGATTAATGTTAGCTTACATTAATTGTATGTATAAATTCAAATCGGCAGCAGTCTAGCCTGGTTTAGTAACAGTACCAAAATATGTCATCATAAGCAGGGACCACAACTACTAACTGGCGCCAATGACAAAGTACACTGTAAAAAGTCATTTGTTGTCTTGGATTTAAAAAGTAGCTTAAGTGTCTAAGCAACCTTCAAAATCTGAGTTAATTAAACTTCAAGTGATAAGAATAACATATATATAACAATAATATATATTGTTCTGTTAACTTACAATTTGAAGTTTAATAAAGTCACAGTATGAAGGTTTTGTTTCTTCGGTTAAAACATTATCCCTTGTTTTACAGTGTAGGGGTCTTTCAAAGCAGATAACACCAGCTAACCTGAGTTACGGTCAATCACTGATTATAGCTCTACATCAAGCTTTTCGGTGGTAATGATGTTTTTTTGTACGTTTTAAGTAAATTATCTACACTATATGTTGCTGTGTTTAAACAGCTGACAGTGTACAAGTCAGAAGGGCCCAGGACTATGATGTCACAATCATATTCTACAAGGATTGATGATGTCACACTAATATGAGAGGTTTAAACCATGATGTCATTCTGAGCTGCCAGGGATCGATTGTCTGTTACCCAACACTCAAACATGCTCCTGTCTGATGATCTTTCATAAACAGAATAGATCTGGGATGAAGACAGGATTAGAAAGGTGTGATTAACATGTGTAATGAAATAAAGAAAAATGTTTAAGCAGACTCTAGACTCTAGGTGGCAGGCACGATGCAATAAATTCTTCATCACATGAAAGGCAGGAGCATTTATAAGCCACAGAAAAACAGTTACAGGTGAACTGAAATCTCTGTGCATGTCTGTGTGTGTGTAAACTGTATGTCGGTGTGTATGTATACCGCATGTCTGTGTGTGTGTGTGTGTGTGTGTAGCAGAAGTTCTAAATGAAAGGGCCTTTGAGCTTCATAGATTGCAGCAGGCAAGAAAGCACAGCGAGCTTCCTCCTCCTCTTCTTCGTCCCACGCGGGCTGTCAGTGGTGTAGGCTTTCCGCTCAACCTCACATGGTCAGTGGCGGTCGTAAGCAGAGGCCGTCGCCGTGGCGGCAGGCCCCGCCCCCCGCGCGGCTGCACTGTAGTAGTACGGAGACCCTAGAGAGATCCAGTTCGAAATGCTCATTAGCGCTGTTTGCATGTCACTGGAATTCATCCTTATGCCTCTATGAACCTGTCTACAGTGTTCGTCCATGCTTTTTTGCTATTGACAGAATCCTACAAGGGCAATCGGCCAATCAGGCGTCGCCTGGTTTCGTAGCACGAGTGCGCGCTGAGCACTCTCCTCCGAGAGTGTTGAGGCAGCGTTGGTAGAGGGGGTTGTTTTGATCTGTACTGGTTCCTGTCATCTCTAAGCTCTCAGCCCTGCTGCAACATAGACCTATGACACTGGAAACTGGCTACAACCACGCCTGGGAAAAAACAACACAGGAAAAATACACTTTAGAAATGTCTAAAAATGAGGACAGAGTGGAGAGGGACAAAGGAGGAATGTCACTCCTGCCTGTCAGGAACACTCTTTCCCCACTGTTCAGATTCCACTATGTGCAGGTCTTAGACTGTGCTGGTCTTAGACTGTGCTGGTCTTAGACTGTGCTGGTCTCAGATTGTGTTGGTATTATATTGTGAATTTCTTAGACTGTGTTGGTATTATATTGTTAATGTCTTAGACTGTGTTGGTCTTAGGTTGTGCATGATTTGGACTGTGTTGGTCTTAGATTGTGTTGGTCTTAGACTGTGCAGGTCTTAGACAGTGTTGGTATTTTATTGTGAATATCTTAGACTGTGTTGGTCTTAGACTGTGTTGGTATTATATTGTGCAGGTCTTAGACGTTGTTGGTCTTAGACTGAGTGCAGTCATGGCCTGGTGGTTAGGGAACTGGTCTTGTGACCGGAGGGTCATGGGTTCGATCCCCAGACCTGAGGCCATGACTGAGGTGCCCCTGAGCAAGACACCTAACCCTCAATTGCTCACAAATGAGATAAAAATGTAAGTCGCTCTGGATAAAGGCGTCTGCCAAATGCCATAAATGTAAATGTAGACTGTGCAGGTCTTAGACTGGTCGTGTTGGTCTTAGACTGTGTTGGTATTATATTGTGAATGTCTTAGACTGTGTTGGTCTTAGGTTGTGCATGTCTTGGTCTATGATGTTATTCTCAGTGGGAACTAAACTGACAGTGCTGTTGTCCACGGCGACAGCCTGCAGAAAACCCATTTCCAGCCTATCAGGCACAGATCCGTCTCAATCAGGGCTCGCTGGTGCCACAGAAACGCTTTCACACGCGTGGACTTAGCAGACGCCACAGAGAGAGAAAGACGAGACCGAGGGAGAAAACCAGGACAGAGGAAGGCAAACTGAAGAGGAGGAGGACTAGATGAATAGAAGAGAGATGTGAAGTCGTAGTGTTTGATTTAATTTCGTGTCTGTTTATCAGAAACAGGGTTTAAGGAGGTGGGTGACTTAGACACTGATCTTTGCCTTAGAACCTTTTATAAGCCCTGAAACACACACACACACACACGCACGCATGTGGACGTCTGTCAAGGCAGTGTCACGTCTCACACAGAGTGAGCAACAAGAAATCCCCAAGGAGTCCATCTCCCTGTAGGAGGGGATAGGTCAGTATACACACACACACGCACACATGCACACACACAACTCTGTCCCCTTCACCCTGGTTTTGAAGGACTGACAGTATCAGAGTGAAGCTAGAGACTCCTTTCATCACTCAGTCTCTGTTCTTAAAGCACCCCAAACTAATCCGCAAACCTGTGTGTGTGTGTGTGTGTGTGTGTGTGTCTTTAGTACCTGCGGTTTGTGGGGTCTGGCTGGGGAACAGGCCTGATGAAGCTGCTCTATCTGAGCCCAGAAGAGAACCGTACTCTTGTTGGAACACTGATGAGAAGTGCACACACACACACACACACACACACACACCAATGATCCTGTGTGCACAGACAATATGATGTCGTATTTGCCCCTTTAAAATAAATATTAAAGACACTTGTAGCCACACATGGTTGCACAGGTACATTTACATTGCCACATGGTCACATGGACATACAGACACACACTCCACATTAGCTTCCATGTCCTGTGACGTGACCTTGCATCAAGGAGAGTTTGGGCGTGAGGCGTGAGGTGTGAAGCGTGCGCTTACCAAGAAGGCTCGGGTTGGGGAACCTCCAGGACTCATTGTAGGTGGAGTACTGTGGGTGGGGGTACGGGCTGCCGGAGAACTCTCCACCTGGACACCAAGATCAGAAGATCACAAGAGTGTACAGGGACGACACACTCTCTCACATAGAGAGTACGCAGCCTGTTCACTCTCTCACACAGTTAAAGTATGGAGCCTGTTCACTCTCTCACACAGTTAGAGTATGGAGCCTGTTCACTCTCTCACACAGTTAAAATATGGAGCCTGTTCACTCTCTCACACAGTTAAAGTATGGAGCCTGTTCACTCTCTCACACAGTTAGAATACGGAGCCTGTTCACTCTCTCACACAGTTAGAGTATGGAGCCTGTTCACTCTCTCACACAGTTAAAGTATGGAGCCTGTTCACTCTCTCACACAGTTAAAGTATGGAGCCTGTTCACTCTCTCACACAGTTAGAATACGGAGCCTGTTCACTCTCTCACACAGTTAAAGTATGGAGCCTGTTCACTCTCTCACACAGTTAGAATACGGAGCCTGTTCACTCTCTCACACAGTTAGAGTATGGAGCCTGTTCACTCTCTCACACAGTTAGAGTATGGAGCCTGTTCACTCTCTCACACAGTTAAAGTATGGAGCCTGTTCACTCTCTCACACAGCTACAGTACGGAGTAGCGGACAATGAGCACGCGTGTGTGGCCAGTGTTTAAAACACCAGAAATATTGGCTTGGTGCAAGTGTCAATTTGCACTGGTTTTTCTCCTCTGTTGCTTCAGTACTTTTCCTTCTTTCTCTCTCTCTCTCTCTCTCTCTCTCTCTTTTCTCTTCCTATCTCTCTCTTGGGAACTCTCTCCCTTAGCTGACTGCCACAAGCTTACAGGGCCCGAGTTCCTCCACCCCCCCCCCCCCCCCCACACACACACACTCACACACACACACACACCATCTCTCCCTCCATCTCCCACTCTGTCAGTTCTGCCTGGCTGCATCGATGCCCCCCCTCCCCCTGTGTGTCAGACCCCTGCTGAAAGAGAGAGAGAGAGAGAGAGAGAGGGGAAAAGAGTGTGCGTCTAAGAGTCAAAGAGAGGAGGAGAAGAGAGGTACACAGAGGAATAAAAGCAGAGGGTGAGGAGAGAAAGGAGTGAACCAGGCAGCAGTGGAGAAATGGCCCCCATGATAATCAGGTTTTCCTCAAACTGCTATTGACCTCCATTTTAGCTGCTGGGAGCCGCAGTAATATCTCAGAGCTGCTCACAGCCACAACTCCCAACTAGGGAGGTTTGTGTTTCCCAACCATAACAGTCTCAAAACAGGGAAGTTAGTGATGCATTAATTGTGTCCAACGCTCACGAGCAAAGACTACAAATCTCAGATGAGCAGGATGCGAAGTGCTGAAATCAGGGTGACACTCTGAAGTAGTGGCAGGGGTGGGTCTGCTGCCGTGTGATGACATGGTTAAAGTAGAGAGGGTACACGGGGGGTACTGGGGTACTGGGGGGTAGTGTGGTGTTGGGGTACTGGGGGGTAGTGTGGTACTGGGGTACTGGGGGGTAGTGTGGTGTTGGGGTACTGGGGGGTAGTGTGGTGTTGGGGTACTGGGGGGTAGTGTGGTACTGGGGTACTGGGGGGTAGTGTGGTGTTGGGGTACTGGGGTACTGGGGGGTAGTGTGGTGTTGGGGTATTGGGGGGTAGTGTGGTACTGGGGTACTGGGGGGTAGTGTGGTGTTGGGGTACTGGGGGGTAGTGTGGTACTGGGGTACTGGGGGGTAGTGTGGTACTGGGGTACTGGGGGGTAGTGTGGTGTTGGGGTACTGGGGGGTAGTGTGGTACTGGGGTACTGGGGGGTAGTGTGGTGTTGGGGTACTGGGGGGTAGTGTGGTACTGGGGTACTGGGGGGTAGTGTGGTACTGGGGTACTGGGGGGTAGTGTGGTGTTGGGGTACTGGGGGGTAGTGTGGTACTGGGGTACTGGGGGGTAGTGTGGTGTTGGGGTACCGGGGCACTGGGGTACTGGGGATGCCCCACTGCCAGAAAACAGTGGCGACAGGAAGGGGGCAGGTCATGTGGGGTGGTCGCTATGGTTTCCACTTCCTCATCATCCCACTGACGTAGTGACAAGTGTCGATGTGCTCAAAGAGGGATACAGAGAGAGAGAAAGAGTGTGTGAGAGAGAGAGAGTTGGGAAAGAAGGGGGGGAGGGGCCCCAGTAAGCCGGTGTAGATGACAAGGTCATGAACGCTTGTCATTGGAGAGGGAATCACGGTGGATGGGGGCGGCGCCTCCCAGCAGACAAGGTTACGCCTCCCCTGCCATACACGGGGTGGGGCGGGCCTCCAGAGTCGCCGCGGCTACGGCTCACTGACAGGGAGCACGGTGTCCGCTGGCATCGGTGTCGGCCCCGTTACCGCTGGGCTTGTTTTGACGGGGGTGTGTTTGTGTGTCCGGGCGAGTCGGAACGTGCCGGTGGCTGCGGGGAGCCCTTTTGTCCGGGTCTCTTGCGGTTCCCGCGCCCCGGGGCCCCTGCAGACGGCCACTCCGCCCGCACGGTCGCACTGAATAACGGGGGAGGCAGCGGCGGTCAAGTGCACCACGCCAGTCACGGGCCGTCGGGATCACACCATCGCTACGAATCCAGTGGTCCGCTACTGCGTCAGAGCGATATCAGGGATCTCTACGGGTTTGTAAATCTGCATGAGTGTGTGTGTGTGTGTGTGTGTGTGTGTGTGTGTGTGTGTGTGTGTGTGTGTGAGGAGTCTGCAGTGGGTGGAACCCGCATGAAAAGCCGGAGGAGAACAGAACCCAGGGGGGCGTGCGGGAGAATGAATGAATGAATTAGTCAAGGGTCAACAGTGATTCTCATTAAAAACAAATTACTGATGTTGAGAGGGGACAGCTGTGAAACTGGAACCTAATGGGCCGCCATTCTGGCTCAGAACTCAGAGACGCCTACCAGCCGCACCCCAGCCACCCTGACACACCACCACCCTAACACCCCCACCACCCTAACACCACCTTGACACCCCCACCACCCTGACACCCCCACCACCCTAACACCACCTTGACACCCCCACCACCCTGACACCCCCACCTCCCTGAAACCACCCTGACACTCCCACCACCCTGACACCCCCACCTCCCTGAAACCACCCCTTACTCCCCCACCACCCTAACACTGCCCTGACACCCCCACCACCCTAACACCCACACCACCCTAACACCACTCTGACACCGCCCTGACACCCACACCACCCTAACACCCCCACCACCCTGACACCACGCTGACACCCCCACCACCCTAACACCCCCACCATACTGACACCCCCACCACCCTGACACCCCCACCACCCTAACACCCCCACCATACTGACACCCCCACCACCCTGACACCCACACCACCCTGACACCACCCTGACACCCACACCACCCTGACACCACGCTGACACTTCGTTTCACCACCAGCCTGCTTCCTCACCCCATTTCCTGCTGGCCCATAACCCCCTGGGAGCAGAGAGTCAACCCAGCAGACGGGGCGACAGGAAGTGGCAAAGACATGGTCACTTCCCACAGGGACAAGCAGAGAAATAAAGGACTGGAAAAGAGAGAAAGATAGAAAGAGAGAGAGAAAGAGAGAGAGAGAGAAAGAGTACCAATCACCAGTGGAGTATATAAGGGACAGGACACACTGTCTTTATTCTCTGCAACATAAACCCCAATTTTGTGTTGAGTTCAGTCTGAACTGGTTTTAGATCTTATACCTGAATCTATGGGATTTGGTAAGAGAGGAGGGCTAATGGAGGCGGGGCAGTGGGCGGGGCGATGGGCAGGGAGGTGGGTGGTCCGTGGTGCTAATAAGTGGCACAGAGGCGGGGCTTGCACGTGTATTATTGGAACTCACCGGGTACCATTCCTGTCAGGGACGGGGCGGAGTAGCTACCCTGTCCTGCCGGGGGCACATGAGGGGGGTAACCAGGAAGCGTGGTGCTGGCCAGGTCACGACCTGGAAGAAAAAACAAAAACATTTCCTGTCATTTCAAAAACATATTAAACATATTAAAGGCTTGAACACTGGGAAAGCAACTACAGAAGCAGACAGTAAACTGTTTCACATGGAGGGACACAGGATAGTGTGGTGAGTTATCTGCTGCGTGCCCAGTATGACATT
>NC_135211.1:48275280-48277780 GCF_052324685.1 Brachyhypopomus gauderio | reverse complement strand
TCTCTCCCTCCACCTCTCTCACACCTGCACCTCCTTCTCTCCCTCCACCTCTCTCACACCTGCACCTCCTTTTCTCCCTCCACCTCTCTCACTACCTGCACCTCCTTCTCTCCCTCCACCTCTCTCACACCTGCACCTCCTTCTCTCCCTCCACCTCTCTCACTACCTGCACCTCCTTCTCTCCCTCCACCTCTCTCACTACCTCACCTCATTCTCTCCCTCCACCTCTCTCACTACCTCACTACCTCTCTCCCTCCACCTCTCTCACTACCTGCACCTCCTTCTCTCTCTCCACCTCTCTCACACCTGCACCTCCTTCTCTCCCTCCACCTCTCTCACTACCTGCACCTCCTTCTCTCCCTCCACCTCTCTCACTACCTCACTACCTCTCTCCCTCCACCTCTCTCACTACCTCACCTCCTTCTCTCCCTCCACCTCTCTCACTACCTCACCTCCTTCTCTCCCTCCACCTCTCTCACTACCTGCACCTCCTTCTCTCCCTCCACCTCTCTCACTACCTGCACCTCCTTCTCTCCCTCCACCTCTCTCACTACCTGCACCTCCTTCTCTCCCTCCACCTCTCTCACACCTGCACCTCCTTCTCTCCCTCCACCTCTCTCACTACCTGCACCTCCTTCTCTCCCTCCACCTCTCTCACTACCTCACCTCCTTCTCTCCCTCCACCTCTCTCACTACCTGCACCTCCTTCTCTCCCTCCACCTCTCTCACTACCTCACTACCTCTCTCCCTCCACCTCTCTCACTACCTGCACCTCCTTCTCTCCCTCCACCTCTCTCACTACCTCACTACCTCTCTCCCTCCACCTCTCTCACTACCTGCACCTCCTTCTCTCTCTCCACCTCTCTCACTACCTGCACCTCCTTCTCTCTCTCCACCTCTCTCACTACCTGCACCTCCTTCTCTCCCTCCACCTCTCTCACTACCTCACTACCTCTCTCTCTCCATCTCTCTCACTACCTGCACCTCCTTCTCTCCCTCCACCTCTCTCACTACCTGCACCTCCTTCTCTCCCTCCACCTCTCTCACTACCTCACTACCTCTCTCCCTCCACCTCTCTCACTACCTCACTACCTCTCTCTCTCCATCTCTCTGCTGTAGTGTGTGTCTCTCACCATCTCTCTGCTGTAGTGTGTGTGTCTCTCACCATCTCTCTGCTGTAGTGTGTCTCTCTCTCCATCTCTCTGCTGTAGTGTGTGTCTCTCTCCATCTCTGCTGTAGTGTGTGTCTCTCTCTCCATCTCTCTGCTGTAGTGTGTGTCTCTCTCTCCGTCTCTCTCTGCTGTAGTGTGTATGTGTGTCTCTCTCCATCTCTCCACTGTAGTGTGTGTCTCTCTCTCCGTCTCTCTGCTGTAGTGTGTGTGTATGTCTCTCTCTATCTCTCTGCTGGAGTGTGTGTGTATGTCTCTCTCTATCTCTCTGCTGTAGTGTGTGTCTCTCTCTCCGTCTCTCTCTGCTGTAGTATGTGTGTGTGTCTCTCTCATCTCTCTGCTGTGGTGTGTGTGTGTGTGTCTCTCATCTCTCTGCTGTGGTGTGTGTGTCTCTCATCTCTCTGCTGTAGTGTGTGTATGTCTCTCTCCGTCTCTCTGCTGTGGTGTGTGTATGTAGATGGGCGGTGAGCACTAGTAATTGGCGATGATGAAGTTTGGCCAGTGGCGCTGACAGCATCCTAGTGAAGATGGATGATTCTCATTTCAGCCTGTAAATGTTGTCAATTCTGCAGCTCAGCAAGCCATCGTCATCATCATCATCATCACACACACACACACATTCACACATCACATCACAGCTGGGACAGGCAATGGAGAATGACCAGAAAAAGAGATGACAGGCTTGGCACTGAGAGAGAGAGTGAGTGATAGAGAGAGATAGAGATAGAGAGAGAGAGGGAGAGAGAGTGAGAGATAGAGATAGAGAGAGAGAGATAGAGAGAGAGAGATAGATAGAGATAGAGAGAGAGAGTGAGTGATAGAGAGAGAGAGATAGATAGAGATAGAGAGAGAGAGAGATAGAGAGAGAAAGAGAGAGAGAGAGGTTCATATTGGAATGGGGGTTAGACAGGTTGGTGTGAGGACTGAGGGTTAGACAGTATGTTAGTGTGTTAGTGAAGGTGAGACAGTACGTTGTTGTGGGAGTGAGGGTGAGACAGTATGTTGTTGTGGGAGTGAGGGTGAGACAGGATGTTAGTGTGTTAGTGAGGGTGAGAGTACGTTGGTGTGTGAGTGGGGTTAGACAGGTAGTTGTGAAGGAGTGAAGGTGAGACAGGTAGTTGTGAAGGTGAGACAGGTAGTTGTGAAGGAGTGAAGGTGAGACAGGTAGTTGTGAAGGTGAGACAAGTAGTTGTGAAGGTGAGACAGGTAGTTGTGAAGGAGTGAAGGTGAGACAGGTAGTTGTGAAGGTGAGACAAGTAGTTGTGAAGGTGAGACAGGTAGTTGTGAAGTAGTGAAGGTGAGACAGGTAGTTGTGAAGGTGAGACAGGTAGT
>NC_135211.1:48260280-48270280 GCF_052324685.1 Brachyhypopomus gauderio | reverse complement strand
ACTTTAAAGAAAAATACACGTTTACATTTTATACTTTCAGTTTATTAAGTGTGAGCACTTTTAAAATAAAAATGCATTTGGTAGCAACAGCTTTTGGGTGAATTCTTAATTATTTCAATCATAATAATAATGCACTGGTTAGTGTCCCAGTAGGAGTCCACTGTTGCAGATATAGACACCTCAAAGATGCCCTCTGTTTATTGTCCTGGATTACCTTTCTTGAAGGTAGATTTATGATGACCCTTTTCACCAGTCTTCCAGCCATCAGTAACTACCAACTACCAGTAACTATTTGCTGATTAATATCGATATAATACTAGTTTTAACATGTTGCTTCTGTACATAGTCAGGAAACAGCTCAAATACATTTTTAATAACACTAAACCCTGAATATTGATCGAATCAGATCAAATCGATTAAATCGGTTTAAATCGAAATAAATCGATTCTTAATCTTCAGAATCGGAATCGGATCGATTCTTGGAATTTGAATCGATACCCAGCCCTACTTTCCGCATCTCCCCTATAAAGCTAGTTATACTTTCGCGAGTGACCGTAGCGCGCGACTCCGCAAACCTCCGCAAACGGCGGAGGCGTTTGCCGCGTCACCTGCACCATCTACACCATCTCCACCACCTGCACCATCTACATCATCTTCACCATCTACATCACCTTCACCATCTGCACCATCTACACCACCTGCACCATCTACACCACCTGCACCATCTACATCATCTACACCACCTTCACCATCTACACCACCTGCACCATCTACACCATCTCCACCACCTGCACCATCTACATCACCTTCACCATCTACATCACCTTCACCATCTGCACCATCTACACCACCTGCACCACCTTCACCATCTACATCATCTACACCACCTGCACCATCTACACCACCTGCACCATCTACATCATCTACACCACCTTCACCATCTACACCACCTGCACCATCTACACCATCTCCACCACCTGCACCATCTACATCACCTTCACCATCTACATCACCTTCACCATCTGCACCATCTACACCACCTGCACCACCTTCACCATCTACATCATCTATACCACCTGCACCATCTACTCTATCTACACCACCTTCACCATCTACACCACCTACACCATCTACATCACCTGCACTATCTACATCATCTACACCATCTACACCACCTGCACCATCTACACCACCTACATCACCTGCACTATCTACACCATCTACATCACCTGCACAATCTACATCATCTACATCATCTACACCACCTGCACCACCTGCACCATCTACACCACCTGCACCATCTACACCATCTTCACCATCTACACCACCTGCACCATCTACACTACCATCACCATCTACACCACCTACACCATCTACATCACCTGCACTATCAACACCATCTACACCACCTGCACCATCTACACCATCTATACCATCTGCACCACCTGCACCATCTACATCATCTACACCACCTGCACCATCTACACCATCTACACCATCTACACCACCTGCACCATCTACATCATCTATACCATCTGCACCATCTACATAATCTACACCACCTGCACCATCTACACCACCTGCACCATCTACACCACCTGCACATTCTACACTATCCACACCACCTTCACCAGCTACACCATCTCCACCACCTGCTCCATCTACATCATCTACACCACCTTCACCATCTGCACCATCTACACCATCTACACCACTTGCACCATCTACACCATCTATACCATCTGCACCACCTACACCATCTACATCATCTACACCACCTGCACCATCTACACCACCTTCACCATCTACACCACCTGCACCATCTACATCATCTGCACCACCTTCACCACCTGCACATTCTACACCATCTACACCACCTTCACCACCTACATCACCTTCACCATCTACACCATCTATACCACCTGCATCATCTACACCACCTGCACCATCTACACCACTTTCACCACCTGCACCATCTCTTACACACGCTCTTACACACACACACACACACACACACACACACACACACACACACACACACACACACACACACATTCATACTCTCTCTGTCAGACTAAGGGTACTCTCCCAGTGTGATTGTTCTTGTTTTAAGAACTAACCCACTCCCACACAGACACACAGGGGAGCTGGTGTGACCCAGAGGTTAATACCCGGTTGGCAGGTTGGCGATCTTTGACCCTGCCAGCTTTAGTGCTCAGCAGTGAAATGGACTGAGGAATTACGGGACTTTGAGATGAGTCTATAGAACCATGACACTGTGTGTGTGTGTGTGTGTGTGTGTGTGTGTGTGTGTGTGTGTGTGTGTGTGTGTGTGTGTGTGTGTGAAACCAGCTAAAAAACAAAACAAAGAAACAACCAGAAAAAAAAATCTGCCAAAAATCTGTACCCCACACTCCATCAGCACACACACCACGCACAGATCCGTCATCAAACACACCATGAATGGATAAATTAGCACACACACCACGGACATGTCTGACAGCACACACACCACGGACATGTCTGACAGCACACATGCCACGGACATGTCTGACAGCACACACACCACGGACATGTCTGACAGCACACATGCCACGGACATGTCTGACAGCACACATGCCACGGACATGTCTGACAGCACACACACCACAGAGATGTCTGACAGCACACACACCACAGAGATGTCTGACAGCACACATACCACGGACATGTCTGACAGCACACACACCACGGACATGTCTGACAGCACACACGCCACGGACATGTCTGACAGCACACACACCACAGACATGTCTGACAGCACACATACCATGGACATGTCTGACAACACACACACCACAAAGATAAACAGGTCTGACATCACACATACACCATAGACATGAACAGGTTCAGCAACACACACACAGGGGTCATAGTTGCAGTTACTAAATTGAGCATCTGGTTAGTAACAGTTACTGAGTTACCGTCATACATCTAAATTAGCATGATATAACCAACATATCTAACACTTATCTGATGTAACCAACATATCTAACACTTATCTGATATAACCAGTGTTGCGAATAACGCCGTTAAAAATAACGGTGTTAGGTAACGGCGTCATTTTGTCAGTAACAGGATAATATAATTAATTACTTTTCCTGTCGTTACAACACAGTTGACGTTACTGGTCATTAAAAGCGGTGCGTTACTATATATTGATATACTAACAGTAATCCGAGCGGACCGCTGCCCAGGCTAGTGAGGAGTAACAGATCCCGATAGATCACGGTTCTCGGTGTAACACCTGTTTAACTTAACAAGTCAGTAAGCAATTGGCTAAGGCAGCGTTATGGTAGCCAATCAGAGCCAGTGTTTTTACACACGCTCGCCGAAGCACACCAGTGACACACGACACAAACGGAGAAGAGTCAGAAATGGTGAGTCAGGAGCAAGCCGAAGAAAATTAGCATTTTCAAGGTGGCGATATGAACATTATTTAAGAAAATACTTGAAGTTCCTGAATGTCTACCAGACTGGGTATTTGATTTATTTAATTAAGAATAGAGGTTTTATTGTTAAGTGTACTTCTGTTGTGAACAAACCAATTGTCTCAGGTTGAGAGAATTTAATATAATTTGATAGATGTAAATGCACTTTATATAGTGTAACTGTTTACTTTTGCTTTTTTTTTTTTTTACAAAGATTTGGGATTTTAAAGGATTTTATCCTGCACTGGTCTGTGGATGTGCAATAAATATCAAAAGTTAAACACCTTTCTGATCTACTCATTTCAACTGACTGTGAAAACTCCTTTTAAATCCTTATTCATTGGCATATAACATTTTTTTTACTGTAATGCAAATAGTTACTTTCCCTGGTAACGAGTTACTTTTATTATAGAGTAATTCAGTTACTAACTTAGTTACTTTTTTGAACAAGTAGTGAGTAACTATAACTAATTACTTTTTTAAAGTAACGTTCCCAACACTGGATATAACCAACATCTCTACCACTTATCTGATAACCAACATATCTAACACTGATATAACCAGCACCACCTTACTATGATATAGCAACAAGCAATGTAACAACCTTGAAATTAGCATTAGTTTCATCAGACATTTGTCTATTTGTGTACTTGTGTGTGTGTGTGTGTTTACTATTGTCACCTTTTGCTTGTTTTGCAATGAAGCAGTTGTATGTAAAAGTCTAATGTCAAGTGTGAGCAGCTTTTTGCAAAGCCTGGCATGCATGTGGGCTGAACCGCTGGGTCATAACCTGACCTAACCCAACATAAAACCTCTATTGGCAGCGCGTCCGCAGCAGTGGGGTCAAGCCGTAAGCATAAGCTCATAAAGGTGAAGGGTCAACACTGGGGTCTGAAAGGTCAAGGGTCAACAGTGGGGTTGGAAGGGGGTCAAGCAGTGCCGGCAGCCATGCAGGGAAGAGTGGAGCTTCAAGCAGGAGGGGGCCTGTCATTGACCACTCCCCCTCATGGCATTTCCATGGAGACAGGCCCCTCCCCTCAGCTCTTACCTGGGTGGGCTTGCAGCTGCTGTTGTCAGGGGCGGGGTAAATGTCGGGGTAGGGCTGTCGATCAAACACACGGTCCAATACCTCGAGCTGCTGTGGCGTGAAGAGCTCCCCTCGCATCTGTTTGCGCAGAAAGTCCCGCCCTGAGTGGGCGTGGCCATTTGCCAAAGAAGACTCCTGAAGATCTAAAGAGAACAAAAGACACACTGCTATGAGAACCAGGCTGTGTGAAGTATTTAAAGAAACAGATAACATGAAATTACCTGAATGTGGGGAACTCAACTCTTTGTAATTCACTGTTGCTACATCTAAATAAAAAATAATCTCAACCCAGAAAGACTGCTGAAATCTATGACTAGGTCAACTATAGATTGCCAGTTTCTGCATATTCACCTCACGTGTTAATCCGGTCGTGTAATCACTGCTACGTGACCAGTTAGCAACACTGATGTTGCGTTTCTGTCTGGGGAACAGGAGGGTAGTGAATCTGTATAGCTCCACCCTCCATGAATAAATCCTGCCATCTTGTCATTCACACGAAAGCCAATCAAAGGACAGCTCGCATTACTGAGGGGTGGGATTTTTCTCAGTGACAATAACAATGTCATGGTTACAAGTGTCATGGTTACAGACATGGTTACTGTTGTACAAAGTTCCAAACTGTTGAAACTGTAATCGAGTTTGGAGTTTATGTGGAGGCATGTGTGATTTTTAAATCAGAGTTCACCAACATGTTCAAGGTGGTTCATTTAATATGAACTTTTAATAGGAAGCAGGCTGCCTGTTCATAGGCGAAGGGTCAAAACCTGCTGGTTAGCTGATCAAGCTAAAGACGTTTTCCTCCTTTATTAGCCAAACGATAAATATAAGAAAATCTCTATTGTACTTTGGTACAATTTACTTTTCAACCAGAGAAATGTACACTGGTAGGCAGACAAACACACACACACACACACACACACACACACACACAAACACACACACACACACAACAGTGTTAAAGTGTGAGTGTGAGTTATTACAGAGCTGTTCAGTTTCTGAGGAGACAATTATAAGAGCAGTGAAAGCTACTGGCTTCAAATGATTACAGAGACAGGCGTGGGGGGGTGGGGTGGGAGGCGTGGGGGGGCAGAAACGAAAATCCCTGATATAGAGCCAATTCATTTCTCCAAAATACCTCCAAGAGCGTTATTCTGGAGACCTGGAGGGCAGGGGCAATCCTGACCACACCAGAGAGAGAGAGAGAGAGAGAAAGAAAGAGGGAGAGAGAGAGAGAGAGACAGAAGGAGGGATAGATGGAGGGAGGGAGGGAGGGAGGGAGGGAGGAGAGGTAGACAGAGACAGAAGGAGGGATAGAGAGAGAAGCAAAAATAAAGCTATAGAGAGATTAAAGAGCCAACAGGCAGAATAGTGCCATAAATGTTTCTTTGTATTGTCCTGCTTTATTCGTGGGGGGAGCTGGTGCATTTAAATATGGACTCATATCTGGTTTAGACCATAATAATATGGGAGAGATGGAGTTATGGAGTCTGGATCATCTCAGACAGTGTGTCTTAAATACACTGCAGTTTACATTGACAGGGACTGAACGACCACACACACCTACACACACATACCTATTCTAGATGGTCAGTGACTACATACACACACATGCATGTACACAAGCATGCACACACACACACACACAAACCCATGGTGAAGAGTGTATGATCTACAGTGTTTTGACCCTTTTAATCCCAGTAGTCAGTGTGTCTGATAGAATTCAATTGATCAATCATGTCTGTGTGATGGCACCATTTCAGCAGGCTTATTGCTTTCACCTTCTCTGAAAGACACACACACACACACACACACACACACACACACACACACACACACACACACTCAGAGTGTGCTTTCCCTCGTGTTTGGAACCTGCAGTCACTCCTTCTGCTAGCAGTGTGTTTGCATGCGTGTTCGTGTTATTACATACATTAACACCATTACTGGTTTAACTGGGTCTATAGTGTCAGGTGCAGACAGCACTGGTTTAATGGCGCCTGTCTACGATGTCATTGCATAGTTACCGAACCACAGTGTGTGAGAGTTGTGGCCGTTCTGCTGGTCATACAAACTCAGCACTTAGCCTATCGCTCACACACTCACACACTCATTGGCATAAGAGGTCAAGCACTCTCTTGGTTTAGGTCCTACCTGACAGATCGTTACCAATTTGTACTAGTAAATAACGAATGCCCAGAGTGTACTAAGGTCAAATATGGCGTCCCACAAGGATCTGTATTGGGCCCCAAATTATTCTCATTATATATGCTACCACTGGGCACTATCATTCGTAGGCATGGTATTAGCTTCCATTGCTATGCAGATGATACTCAGTTGTATATATCTTCCAATCCGGATGATATCACTACTACTCTCAATATTGAGAACTGCATCCAGGACATTAAAAACTGGATGGCATCTAATTTTCTTCAACTAAATTCCGATACTGAGGTGCTGATTCTTGGGCCTAAAGCTGCTAGAAACAATTGGGTTGATATTCCCCTTACCCTAGATGGTTTTTCAGTAACACCTAAATCTACTGCAACAATAGGTGTCACTATTGATTCGGATCCTTCATTTGACACACATATATGCAATGTCACTAAGGCTGCCTTTTTCCATTTACGTAATATTGCCAAGTTGAGACACTTTCATTAGCTGATGCAGAGAAGCTGGTCCATGCTTTTGTCTCGTCAAGGACTACTGTAATGGTCTTCTAATTGGATGCTCTAAACACTCCATAAAGAAGTTAGAACTTGTACAAAATGCTGCAGCTAGAGTCCTAACTAAGGCTAGAAAATTCTATCATATTAGTCCCACTCTCGCGGCATTACACTGGCTTCCGATTAAATATCGAATTGAATTTAAAATTCTTCTTTTAACCTATAAGGTGTTAAATGGTCTTGCCCCACAATATCTGAATGAACTTGTTGCTTACTACAATCCATCTCACCCCACTTGCGCTCCCAAAATGCTGGATTTCTCCTAGTTCCAAAAAATTGTAAGACTACAGCCGGAGGCAGAGCTTTCTCCTTTAAAGCCCCTCAATTATGGAATAGCCTTCCAGCTCCAATCCGAGATTCTGACACAGTTCCAATCTTTAAATCTAGACTTAAGACTCACCTATTTAATCAAGCCTTCAGCTAATATTCCCCTTGTAAGGTGTGGGGCTCGGGGGCCCCCAGACGTTGAGATTTCTGGTAATCTGAGATGTTGATGCTGTCATCCAGCTGTGTCATGGAGTCACTCTAGTTGTGACAATGAATTGGCTGGAAAGCAATGTCTCAGTGAGCCTTCATGACTGTGGTCACCTCTGAACCCCTCTCTTTAGTTATGCTGCTATAGATTAGCCTGCTGGAGCCACATGCTAATCACTGACACGTTAGCTATGTACATTTAAATCAATGGTGGTTTAAATTCATGTCCACACACTCAACCTGTATTGTCTATCTTTTTGCATGCTTCTAACCAAGATAATGGCATGCAAGCACCTACAAGCATCTGGGAGATGGTCTGGCTTGCCGGTGGATGTACTGATGCCATGATTGGATGTGCCATGGCCGTGCTGATGCTAGTTCCTACCTGAGGCTCACCATCCGCACTGGAGGGACTGTGACTACTTGGCCGGCGAACAAGAACCTTAATCATAACTGTAGACCAACCTTTTGACCACAAATACAGACTTGTGCTAACGGGCCGCCCAATGGAGGATGGGTTCCCTTTTGAGTCTTGGTCCTCCCAAGGTTTCTTCCTAATCCCCACCCTATAGGGAGTTTTTCCTCACCATTTTCGCCTTTGGCTTGCTCATTAGGGATCTGGACCCATACGATTGTAAAGCTGCTTTGTGACAACATGTGTTGTGAAAAGCGCTATATACATAAATTTGACTTTGACACACTCACACACTCACATGGTCTTACACTCACACTCACACATTCACACACTCACATGGTCTTACACTCGTATCCCCCTTATAGGGTCTCTGTTGCTGTGGACACAGAACAGTCACAGCAACAAGGAACAAGACCTCAGAACAGACACGTATGGATGGGACACCATTACACCACAAGGTCGGGTCATACTGATCACATGACTCAGCAGAGGGAGACCATTACACCACGGGGTCGGGTCACACTGATCACATGACTCAGCGGAGAGAAACCATTACACCACGGGGTCGGGTCACACTGATCACATGACTCAGCAGAGGGAGACCATTACACCACGAGGTCGGGTCACACTGATCACATGACTCAGCAGAGGGAGACCATTACACCACGGGGTCGGGTCACACTGATCACATGACTCAGCAGAGGGAGACCATTACACCACGGGGTCGGGTCACACTGATCACATGACTCAGCAGAGGGAGACCATTACACCACGGGGTCGGGTCACACTGATCCCATGACTCAGCGGAGAGAAACCATTACACCACGGGGTCGGGTCACACTGATCACATGACTCAGCAGCTGTACCGTCCAATCAGATGAGCTCCCCACATTCCCCTAAAAAGTCGAGCGTGAGCAGGCACAGATGAATCTCACGTCAGTATAAATCACTACACGGTAATACAAATTATTAGCACTATCGCTATTATTGTAAATGCCTGCATTAAGAATGATGTAAATATTTTAATAGCTTACATTTCTATGCATGACATAGAAATTAGTCTGATTCACACAGCAGTGTGTATTTAGTAATCACAACAGAATTGTTTTTCTTAGTGAAAAAATAAGTACATCAGTTGCATTTAGTCTGTAATTGGGAGATGTATTCTTAGAGGGGTGAGGTTTGCGGTTTGAATGTGGAGTCATGAGGAGTGTGACACGTTTATGTTAATGTTGTTTATGTTTGTTTATGTTTAGGTATATTTGTGCACCCCATTGCACTCGTGTCAGTGATCAGAGCAGGTCCGACGGGTCGGCAGTGTGAACATGTTTTAACCACCGATGTAGGTTAATGCCCCGCCCCCTGCTGCACCGATGGAAGTTAATGCCCCGCCTCCTGCTGCACTAATAGAGGTTAACGCCCCGCCCCCTGCTGCACCGATGGAAGTTAACACCCCGCCCCCTGCTGCACCGATGGAGGTTAACGCCCCACCCCCTACTGCACCGATGGAGGTTAACGCCCCGCCCCCTGCTGCACAACTCAACTCCACCCACCTTGTCATCGCCACATTTATTTCTGTTCACCAAATTAACAAATGACGATAAATATGTACCCTACAAAATCAGTAAAACACTCTGGTAGGCAGCACACAGTCAGACACTCTTACACCCAGTTTTTCTTATATGTGCACAAGCCCTCACAAACCACACACACACATATACACACATTCACTCTCTCTCTCTCTCTCTCTCTGTCTCTCTCTCTCTCAGTGGTATTCGCTGTGCTGTGTGCTGGTGTATGATGCTACTCCTCGTCTCTGCTCATGTTCTTT
>NC_135211.1:48225280-48257780 GCF_052324685.1 Brachyhypopomus gauderio | reverse complement strand
AGATGTGTATCGGGCGTGTATCAGATGTGTATTGGGCGTGTATCAGATGTGTATTGGGCGTGTATCAGATGTGTATCGGGCGTGTATCAGATGTGTATTGGGCGTGTATCAGATGTGTATCGGGCGTGTATCAGATGTGTATTGGGCGTGTATCAGATGTGTATTGGGCGTGTATCAGATATGTATTGGGCGTGTATCAGATGTGTATTGGGCGTGTATCAGATATGTATTGGGCGTGTATCAGATATGTATTGGGCGTGTATCAGATGTGTATTGGGCGTGTATTAGATATGTATTGGGCGTGGTCTAGTTATGGCTGTTCTGTGTCAGCTGAGGTCAGACACGGAGGCGGGACTAAGCGCTGTCCCTGCCCTTTTACCTCTTTACTATTTTTTTCTCTTTTCTTCTTCTCTCATCAATCCTCTACATTCATCTCCTCCTCTCTCCTCCCTTCCCCTCTTCTCTCCTCCTCTCTCCCCTCTCCTCCCCTCCCCTCCCTTCCTCTCCTCCCCCCTCCCCTCTCTTCTCTGCTCCCCCCATATAATCTGAATACACAGACACAATGTCTCTGCCTTCTACAGGCCCCACAAGTCAAGTTCTCCCTTTCAGCTCACTTCCCTTCTGCCTGAGCGGGGTCATGGGGTCACCACGGGGCTTTCCCCAAACACACACACACACACACACACACACACACACACACACACACACACACACACCTCCCTTTCACTGGTTCTTTTCCCACTTTGGAGCAGCTGTGAGTCACAGTGTACTGCTCCACTGAACACACACACACACACACACACACACACACACACACACACACAGATGCGCGCACACACTCACTCATAAAACACATCTCTAAAAGGTTCTAAACCACAGAATCATCTCCAGTGATTCAAAAACGAAGTAAACAAATACTTTGCTGCAAGTCAGATGTGAGACACACACACACTCACATGCACGTATATTCTGAAAATACACCTAATACCATAAGAATGTGTATGTGTGTGTATGTGTGTGTGTATTCTTACAGTCCAATAAAGTGGGAACAGAACACACTTACATATACACATAATAGAGACACACACACACATACACACACACAGACTACCCCTCGCAGTTACACCATGTCAATTAAACACGCAAATTCATTTAACATTCTCTACCTCACTCTCTTTTGCTCCATCTCTTTCTCTCTCTCTCTCCTCACTCTCTCTCCCCTCTCTCCCTCCTCCTGGTCTCTCTCTCCATCACCAATCACTGTGCTGTGTTAATTAAACAGGCACACAGCGTTCTAATTGCTGCATAGATTAGTGCTGTACATGCACATGCCTGTCAGTGTGCACGTGCCTGTCTGCGTGCACGTGCCTGTCAGCGTGCACGTGCCTGTCAGCGTGCACGAGCCTCCCCACTATCTCTCTCCCTTTCTCTCTCCCTTTCAGAATTCATCCTGCTCCACTACATTCTGTCTTTCATACATGGGTGACCCAGCAGCAAGATGGCTTGCTACTCCCATACTGAAGGGGGCGCTGCAGAACGTCCTCCTGTGACGGGGTGTCTGCTGCTTGGTCACGTGGGGTCGCAGTGTGTGTGTGTGTGTTTCTGATCTCCTGAAGCCTGAACGGAGGGTCAAACTGTGATGACGTGAGGATGAATTCCAAACCCACTTCAGCACTGTGTATTCATCCCCAGCATTAATCCCAGGTGTTAATACTGGGTATTAATCCCAGGTGTTACTGAAAAGTAGCTGGTCTACTCCTAAACTCCAGCAGTTAGACAAACTGACTGTCTTTGTGCTGCTTTGAGAGAGATGTCCTACTGCTGTGTGTATGTATTGTGTGTGTGTGTGTGTGTGTGTGTGTGTGTGTGTGTGTGTGTGTGTGTGTGTGTGTGTGTGTGTGTGTGTGTGACATCTGGACCTGCCTCACGTACAGCAGGGGTCTGCCCATAGATGGCTTTTTAATGCATGTGGTACACACACACACACATACACACACACTCGTAGATACACACACACAGCTGAAGCCGTCAGATAGAGATGTTTATCTAAGATACACCAGCGGTGTCCAATCCCCCTGCCCTGATACATCTGTCAGTGTTCACCAACTTCCATCTGTGCAGTGTGTGTGTGTGTGTGTGTGTGTGTGTGTGTGTGTGTGTGTGTGTGTGTGTGTGTGTGTGTGTGTGTGTGTGTATGTTGGGTGTGCTGGTATGCACTGAAATCAATGAGTTTACTTTCGAAATACAATAAAGGGCAGTGTTGTATTTACAGAGTGGGCTGAGTTCCAACTACATGCTCACTCCATCGTAGTGCACTAATCCCAGTGCACTTAGAAAAACCCGCACAGCGAATTGAGTGTTGTTTGTCACACAGAGGCTTCCTTACTTTCATCCCTCTTTCTCTTGCTAGTGTCGGCCGCCGAGCTGATCCCCAGGATCCCGCTGATGGAGTAGGACGAGCCTGCCGCATCACTGGTTACCGCGGAGACCTGGGTTACCGCCACCGTGGAGACTGAGAGATCACAAAGGGATACAGGTGAGTCGGATGTCCGGCCCGTTTCTGACAGACAGCGTGTCATTTCCTGTTCCGTCACTTCCTGCCGGCCGGCCTCAGTCATCAGCCTCCTCCTCCTCCCGTCCATTAAAACAAAAAAACAACACAGCTGAGTGGTCGTTCTTTGTCTGCCCAACACCTGCGTAGCGGTGGCCAGCGGCTAACGTGCTAGCGGTGGGTTTGTAGCGCATGGCTAACGTTAAGCACGGCAGCCTCTTCCCGCCGGCCTCCCGCACCCCTCTTATCTCACTTCCTGTCAGCTGACGTTCAGCTTGAGCGACAGCACGCGGCCCGGAGGGGACGCTAAGGTGCGCGGGCGCGGCTAATCCAGACTCCCGGCAGACCGCGCTCGAACGGCGTACAGGGAGAGAGAGAGACAAATCGCTCGGAGAAAAGATAAAAGGCCCGTTTCTCACGTCTGCCGCTCGCAACGCATGTGCAGAACGTAATGAATGCATATCCCTCCACGTTTTTCCTCTTGATTTATCATTTCAATTATCTGCCTTCCTCATTCTTTCTTTCTGTGTGTGTGTGTTGTGTGTGTGTGTGTGTGTGTGTGTGTGTGTGTGTGTGTGTGTGTGTGTGTGTGTTTTCACCCCTTTCTTCCACACAGTGGATCGGAGACCCGATGCAGACACTCTATATTCAAAATCCCTAAATTTCAATTTTCTGGCTGAGCATAAGAGCGATTTATCATCGTAATCTGGAGGCTGCGACTGGCATGCGCCCGGCGGAAATTAATTTAGATTAAGCGGTGATGTGTGATCCTTCCGATTACTGACAGAGAGAGGCCGCAGCCACGCCTCCTGGGCGGAGTCCTTCTCTCCTGCCTCTGACTCCTCCCAGCCAGTCGGGAGGGTTTCCCCCATGATTCCAGGGAGAACTCTTCCGGTTCCAGATAGGTGTCGAGGGACGATGTCCCCGTGTCTCATCGCTAATGGAATCTTCCAGCACATACGTGAGCCATTTCAACTCCAGATAGAGGTTTTAACTTTTAACCTTGAAGCATATTTTTTTTTGGTAAATGCTGTGAGTTACTCAAGAACCACTGTGAGAAAGGAACCGCGTTACGGAGTAACGAGAGTAATGTTACGGAGTAACGAGAGTAACGTGAGTAACGAGAGCCCCGTCCAGATAGCAGGTCCGTGGGGTATCAGAGGTTGAACTGACAGGCCGTTCATACAAACTGTGAAAATGTGATCATTGGTTTGCAGTTACTGCAGGAGTGCATGCTGGGAAATGCAGAATCTTGAAAATGAGTGTAAATAAATCAGGGGGAAAATCTTCCACACAGATGTGAACAGGAGATGCTTCGTGAAGCTGCCATGAAGCTTCGTAAGAGGATCACGCGACGGTCTTACCTAAGTTATGCGCAGGGACGCTTCCTGATTGGCCAGGAGGTTGCTGAACTTTAGTGCGAATGATCCTACAGTAGACAAAGAGGAAACAGACATCATTCACACGCACGTGTGTGTGTGTGTGTGTGTGTGTGTGTGTGTGTGTGTGTGTGTGTGTGTGTGTGTGTGTGTGTGTGTGTGTGAGTGTGAAGTGCTTGACATGGCAGCACAGACTCACACTTCTTGCATGACTGCTCAAGCAAAGACACCTCCACACACACCTCTCCCTCTCTCCCTCTCTCTCGCTCTCTCTTCCTCTCCCTCTCTCTCTCTCACTTTTTCTCTCATCCTCTCTTGCTGCCTCTTTTTCTTTTTCCCTCTCTCTACCTATCTCTCCCTGTCTCTGTTTCTCTTTCTCTCTTCCTCCCTGTTTCGCTCCTCTCTCTCTCTCTCTCTCTCTCTCTGTCATTGTACACATGGTGTTGAACTAGAGAACCAGACTGTTTCCCCCCCTTATCTTCTGTTGACTTCACACTGGATATATTGGTTTGGTCAGTTACTGGACATACTGGTTTGGTCAGACAGTTTCTGGTCGCTTGTGCACCCCCCACCATACGCACGCAGACACACACGTGCATGAGCACTGACACACACGTGCGTGAGCACTGACACACGTGCGTGTGCTCACATGCACATACAGTCTCTGATTACCGTATCAGAGTAATACTACGGCTATACCTAAACGCCATAGTCATCATCCAACAGGAAGCGTTTGGTCCAAAAAGTGCTCGTTCTGGTTAAGAAACGGTGTGTTCTGGACCATGTGGATTTTACCTTGAGAACCAGCTGAATGAAATCCTCACATCAGCGACATTTTGACATTCTCACATTATGTGTACAGTTGAGTATGGACAGAATGATTATGTGGGCACAGACGTAAGCACACACATATAAACACACACACACTCACACACACACCTGTTGATTGAGCTGACACTGGGCACGCTGTCGTTGTCACACACTCTCTCGGCGAGTAGCCGGTCTCGGATCTCCCAGGCAAACATGGTGGGGTTTTGGCGTTTGTAATCGGCGATTTTGTCGACGACTTTGGGTGTAGCAACCTTTGGTTTGGATCCTCCGATCACCCCCGGCCTGATGCTGCCAGTCTCGTAGTATCTGGAGAAGGAGGAGACCACAGCAGACCCCACCTCAATCCACTGGTGGAACTGGGAGACTACTGGTGACATTCTCAATGACATTGATGGCCCAGGTAGGAGCAGCACCCATACACACATACACACATGTGCATGTACACACACACGCATAAACATACTCACACACATGCACACACACCCACCCACACACACACACACACACACACACATACACACATACACACATATGCAAGCACACACATGCCTGCATAAACATACTCACACACATACACACATGCACACAAACCCAACCACACGCAAAGACCCCCAAGATCATGCTGACACACACACTCAAACACAAATGCTACTGCTGGTAAGCTGTGTAAACAGACACACACACACACACACACATCAAGAACACATACCACAAATCAGAACCTTGTAAAACACACCAACTACACACCATGCCTTTCCACTACACACTTAATTTAAATAGAGAACTCGCATGTGTAATCAGGCTATACAGATGTACACACTAGTCAACATCAAGGAGGTAAACAGGGATTACCAGCCTCACACACACACACACACACACACACACACACACACACACACACACACACACACTCACACACACACACACACACACTCACACACACACACACACACACACACACACACACACACACACACACACAGCTGTAAAGCCGTAGGGTCTGTCCCTGCAGTATAAACATAAAAACAGTAAAACTTAATAAGCTGTTGGAAAATCCCTTATTAACAAGAGTTCATGGATATGCATCCACCTTATTTACTCTTGCTCTCTAAACACACAGTTGTCTTCTTTTCTGCCTGTAAGCCAGGGAACAGGGAGGAAATTAACACACACACACACACAGACATGCACGCGCGCACACACGCACACACGGAGCGGAGAGGTAACGGTTGAGTGAACTGGTCTGAGACTGGGGGGATGAAGCAGGCTAGAACAATAGCAAACACATTTTTAGATACAGCTAAAGGCCCTGCCACTAATCCAACACCTTCATCCGTTTAAATGCTCGCTCTCTCTCTCTCTCTCTCTCTCTCTCTCTCTCTCTCTCTTTCTTTCTCTCCGGCTCTCTGTCCTTCGTCTTTTTCTTATTCCTTTCTTCTTCATATTCGTTATAAAACATTTCATTCTGAATCACTCTTCCCAAATCTTTAGTTCACTCATTCTACCTCATTCTCTCTGTCTCTCTCTTTCTCTCTCCTTCTCTCTCCCCCCTTTCTCCCTCTCTCTCTCTCTCTCCTTCTGTCTCTCTCTCTCCCCCTCCCTCCCTCCCTCCCTCCCTCCCTCTCTCTCTCTCCTTCAGCAGATGTATGCTACTGGTTTCATTCTGATGCAAATGTAAAATGTGATGAATCTTTCCCTTTTGTGGCGGAGAGAAAGGAGGGTTTGGGGGGGGCCTTGGTCCGGGACCAGAGAATATTCCGGAATTTCAAACTCGGAGACACAAAGACTCGGGTGCTGACTCAGCTTTCCTGTCTCGGTGAACACGGGTCAGGACAGTCCTGTCCGAGAAGAGCCCAGTGCCACCAGGATTATTACATTTCGAGTGTTTCATCTGGACTTTTGCACACACACACACACACGGGCGGACGGTGCAGTGCAGTTCAATGGGGGTTTTGACCTTCCGTTCAGAACCTCTAATGGGGAACCGGCCGTAAGTTTAACGGGCTTGATCGCTCACGAAAATGTCTGGCACAAATATGTTGTACAATACGACAATTCTCGAAGCTCAAAGCATTAATAGGGATAAAATAAAACTCATATTTAACAAATAAAATAAAATGTAACAGAGGAACAAGTACAGCAATAGCTCCAAAGGTTTGGGGTGGAGCCCTACCTGAGCAGTAATAGAGCAGTTATAAAGGGCGTATGATGCCTGAATAAGCCCTACCTGAGCAGTAATAGAGCAGTTATAAAGGGTGTATGATGCCTTAATAAGCCCTACCTGAGCAGTAATAGAGCAGTTATAAAGGGCGTATGATGCCTGAATAAGCCCTACCTGAGCAGTAATAGAGCAGTTATAAAGGGTGTATGATGCCTTAATAAGCCCTACCTGAGCAGTAATAGAGCAGTTATAAAGGGCGTATGATGCCTGAATAAGCCCTACCTGAGCAGTAATAGAGCAGTTATAAAGGGCGTATGATGCCTGAATAAGCCCTACCTGAGCAGTAATAGAGCAGTTATAAAGGGCGTATGATGCCTTAATAAGCCCTACCTGAGCAGTAATAGAGCAGTTATAAAGGGCGTATGATGCCTTAATAAGCCCTACCTGAGCAGTAATAGAGCAGTTATAAAGGGCGTATGATGCCTTAATAAGCCCTACCTGAGCAGTAATAGAGCAGTTATAAAGGGCGTATGATGCCTGAATAAGCCCTACCTGAGCAGTAATAGAGCAGTTATAAAGGGCGTATGATGCCTGAATAAGCCCTACCTGAGCAGTAATAGAGCAGTTATAAAGGGCGTATGATGCCTGAATAAGCCCTACCTGAGCAGTAATAGAGCAGTTATAACAGGTGTATGATGCCTGAATAACCCACCTGCCCAGGATCTTGCTGACGCAGCCGTGGCTGACGCGTAGCTGGCGTGAGATGTCGCAGGGACGCACGCCCTGGTGGGCCAGCTCCACGATCCTCTGCCTCACCACGTCGGGCAAGGGCCGACCGTTCACAAACACCCCCCCCCAGCTGATTCACGCCTCCGTGCCCTGTGCAGAGTAGGGTGGAGGTGGGGGGCGGGGTTTGGGGGTGGAGGTGTGGGTGGATGGAATGAGAACAGGAGGGAGAGAAAGAAGGAGACACGGAGAAAGGTAGGGTTAAACAAGAGAGGAAGGAAAGTAGTGTGTGTGTGTGTGTGTGTGTGTGTGTGGGTGTGTGTGTGTGTGTGTGTGTGTGTGTGTGTGTGTGTGTGTGTGTGTGTGTGAGCAAGTCTTTCATACAGAGCATAAAATTATTCCCCACATAAGTAAAACAGCTTTGAAAGAAGGAGAATGATTAGGAGACTGCTAAGATGTGCTGCTATTTCACACCTTTGTGTGTGTGTGTGTGTGTGTGTGTGTGTGTGTGTGTGTGTGTGTGTGTGTGTGTGTGTGTGTGTGTGTGTGTGTGTGTGTGTGTGTGTGTGTGTGTGTGTGTGTGTGTGTGTGTGTGTGTCTTTGACCTGAAGGTCACAGTAATGCACTCTCCTCCTCCCCTTGACAATATGTACTTATACTGTCTCACTGGTGAATTACACATGACCTCCATACAATCTACGTTTTGCAAGTGGCTCGTTCAACTTGGCAGTTTATGTGCCTGTGTGTGTGTGTGTGTGTGTGTGTGTGTGTGTGTGTGTGTGTGTGTGTGTGTGTGTGTGTGTGTGTGTGTATGTGTGTGTATGTGTCTATGTGTGTGTGTGTGTGTGTGTGTGTGTGTGTGTGTATGTGTGTGTATGTGTCTATGTGTGTGTGTGTGTGTGTGTGTATGTGTGTGTGTGTGTGTGTGTGTGTGTGTGTGTGTGTGTGTGTGTGTGTGTGTGTGTGTGTGTGTGTGTGTGTGTGTGCGGTTGTCTTGAGACTCAGTGAGTTTTAGATTCTCTGTTCAGCCTCTCCAGTGGTTTTACTGGAGTGACGGCGGGTCTTCACCAGTTTGCATTGGGCTGCGTCCTGTCCTGTTGAGTCCCGTTGAGTCCCATTTAGTGTCCTGCACTCTGCTGGAGAGCCTGTCCACTCCCCCGACCCCCCCGACCCCAAACACCGCTACATCTGCGCCAGGATTAAGATACAGTATAGGATCTGAGTCATTGTGTTATCACTGCATCCCCTGTTACATTCAGGTCTGTGTGTGTGTGTGTGTGTGTGTGTGTGTGTGTGTGTGTGTGTGTGTGTGTGTGTGTGTGTGTGTCTGTGTGTGTGTGTGTGTGTGTGTGTGTGTGTGTGTGTGTGTGTGTGTGTGTGTGTGTGTGTGTGTGTTAAATATCACCAAGCAGTAATCCAGTTCTGTCATATTAACATACTGATTGCTTCAGAGGGCATCTCATGCACGCACACACACACACACACACATACACTTTGTGTTTTAATCCAGCCCACAGGGGTAACAGTTCTTAAACACACCTCTGCAGGTCATATCAAACCAAGCTGGCCTCCTAATGCCCTGACCATGAAATGCATCAATTCACCAGCACCCCCTCCACTCCGCCCTTACGGACAGGTACCCCCCCTCCCACCCCTCCTCCCTCCCCCCCAGTCCACTCCGCCCTTACGGACAGGTAACCCCCCCCCCCCCCCCCCCGGTCCACTACGCCCTTACGGACAGGTACCCCCCCCCTCCCCCGGTCCACTCCGCCCTTACGGACAGGTACCCCCCTCCCTCCCCTCCTCCCTCCCCCGGTCCACTCCGCCCTTACGGACAGGTACCCCCCCCTCCCCCGGTCCACTCCGCCCTTACGAACAGGTACCCCCCTCCCTCCCCCCCGGTCCCTTACGGACAGGTACCCCCCTCCCTCCGCCAGGGTGACCCGTATCTAAGAGTTGTGGTACCACAGGAATACATTCCACACATCAGACAAAAAAAATCACTCTCTCCCTCTCTCTCTTGCACTCTCTCATTCTCTCTCCCTCTCTCTCTTCACTGAGCTAAAACCCATTTTGTTGATTTGTTTATCGGTTTGTTTGCTACTATTATTTACTATTTAGTATTATTACAAGTCAAAACGCCAGAAGATGTGATTGACCCAACCATAAATATTCATTAAATCACTTTAAAGCAGAAGCCTGTTGAGAAGTCTCCCTCACACACTCTCACACACACTAAAACACACAGTCAAAAACTCAGAATGCACACAAAAAAAAACACAAACACAGAATGCACACAAAAACATTCACATCTCACAACACAGGTAAACACACACACAAACACACATTCTACACCACAAACAGTTTGTGTAGGCTATTTGTGTGTGTCACTCCGTCTGTGTGTTGGTGTGTGCATTTGTGTGTTAACTTCCTTGAGAAGAAATTACTTGAGAATTTTATTCATCTTCAAACACCAGGGTGGTTCATTGCCAATGGCTCTGTGTCAGTCAAAAATTCTGACCCTTGACCTGTTACTCTCGCGATTCTCGCGAAAGTTTTTCAAACATCTAACTGGCTTGATTGCCTCAAAATGCCGGTTTGTAGCTGCTGTACTTTTTTACATCACATAACGTCACGCCACGTCCCAAACTCGCGCGGACACCACTGGTAGTTCTTCGTAGTTCTTGGTTCTGACTTTCCATGACGCATATCGAGAAACCTTCTCGATTATTCATAAAACACATACTATAATAGTAATAACAGTAATAGTCCTAACCTCGGCTCGGGTCAAATATAGAAATGACCCCCCTGTCTCTCAAAGTTGCCAACAGCCCCGCTAGAGCGTTTTTAAACGTCAAGGATTCAGATGAAGGAGTCGCGTAACTCCAGTACGTCCAACCCTCTGGTGTCCACGAACAAACACGCCTTCAAAGAGTGTTAACAGGAAGGAAAGGTTTTGTGCAGTGTGTGTGTGTGTGTGTGTGTGTGTGTATGTGTGTGTGTGTGTGTGTGTGTGTGTGTGTGTGTGTGTGTGTGTGTGTGTGTGTGTGTGTGTGTGTGTGTGTGTGTGTATGTCTGTGCGTGCGTGAGAGAGAGAGAGAAAGAGAGAGAGAGAGAGAGAGAGAGAGAGAGAGAGAGAGCATTACAGGGGTGGGAAGCTAGGGTTAGAATTAAACGAAACCCTCTTCTAAGATGTGATCTATAGGATTCTTTCCGTCCATTTTCTTTCTCTGTAAGGCCCCGTGGTTTATAAATCGAAGCGTTCCTGCGGTCTTTGATTGATTTAAAGGCAGGTTCCGTTCTGACACACGGAGCGCGAGACATGCTCCTCCATCCAGAAAATAATCCCGATTAGCGACGCTCTTCCATTACGATCCTTTATCTCCGCGCGCCGGGCTCGCGACGCCTTCCGGTTAAGCGTTTAAATAGAGCCAAATAAAAGACAGAAAAGTGCACCGCGACCTCGTTTCACAGACAACAGGCGCAGCCTTACAAGTAGACTAATGAAAAAATATACAGCCTAGCAGATAAAATGTCCACATATTGTAGGCCTGTGGAAAAGACAGCCTGGCCCCGGAGCTGTGTGCACACTTGTGGTGAGGATGTCCTGTTGTGTTTGCCTGTTTGTTTTTCGGTTTGCTTGTGGATGTAGATTTTTGAGTCCCCGGAGGTTTCCTCATCAGTCTCAAATTTCGACTTTTCATTTTTACTTGTTTTCGGTGTTCTGACTGAAATTATTCATGTTTTCCATTATTATTATTGTTGTTGTTGTTGTCGTTGTTGGTGTTCGTGTCTTATTCTTGTTGTTTCTGAGTTGTTTTTGATGGGGTTTGTTAACCGCTGAATTTGGAGAAAGTTGCCTTATTATTTTAAGATGCACGCACAGAAAAATCCTATTGGATAACTTCCCAAAACCTTGATTTAAGTTATGAAATAGTGTTCAGTACATTTATTTTAGACTCATATCACTGAGTTTAACTTCATGTTTGAACTGACCTAAACACCTGTAAAGATGGCAGAGCTATTTATGGTGTTCTATGGAAGAGTAATTAAATCAAATAACTATTAAATAATTATTTATATGCCTTTCTAAACCTGAGCAAACAACGACTTCGACACTCGATGTAGTGTTAAAATAACCTCTCTCAATATATAATATCTAACGGTTTTTGGACAATCTGATCAGATTCAATAATTAAATTGATAAAAGTCGACAAAAATGATCATAGCCTAAAAAACACAGCACTGTCCGCGAGGCAACACTTTTTACTTTCTTGGGATTGTGTCGATTTTTTAAACGTAATTTTATTTTGCATGTTAGAATTTCTAAATGAAACTCCAAACTCTTCATATAACTAAACATACAATGTCCGGTTATATCAGAATAAATTATCTGCACGTGCATTTTTCGAAAAACAAGTAGTTCTTGTCGCTCTCCTCACTCTTGTGGTCCTATTGGGCTTTTTTGGCGTAATCTTTTTATGGATTCGTCGCCCGTCGCCAAATACGAATTGTGTTGTGAGATAGTGACGGAAAGGAAACGTGATTCGTTCTAGTTTTGAAATGTGTATACTTCTAATCCACCGTTTCATTCACCGTGCCAATAGATGTCATTTCACATAGCTGCCCGCGCGCATGAGTGTGTGTGTGTGTGTGTGTGTGTGTGTGTGTGTGTGTGTGTGTGTGTGTGTGTGTGTGTGTGTGTGTGTGTGTGTGTGTGTGTGTGTGTGTGTGTGCGTGTGTGTGTGCGCGCGGTTGGGTTGGTGAGAAGGGTTTTTATTCAGCGATAAGAGAAAAGAGTATGAAGGACTGAGCGAGAAAGATCATAGAACTTTCAGTGCTGAATTCAGTCATAAATATTTACACATCAGTTATAATCCCATCAAACCAATAATAATAATAATAATAATAATAATAATAATAATAATAATAATATGATAATAATATGATAATTTAATAACTGGTGTTTAGATAATGACTTGCTCATACACATTAAGGAGATCGTTGGCCTTATACAGAAAGAAAAAATGACTGAAATAAATAGAAAGACGAGAGAAAGTGAAAGGCCGTCACACCGGCGGCTGGTGATACCAGTGCTCGCCATGTCACGAGTGAGTGACCAAGTTTCTGTCCTCACCCGCCAAACCGGCCTTGTTTCACCATCTAACAGCAACACACACACACACACACACACACACACACACACACACACACACACACACACACACACACACACACACACACAGGGGCCTTTGGAGGCTCGTCTCTCCACACCGGGTCAAGTTCAGCGGCCGCCCGCTGGCCCGACCTTGGCCGCCGGTTCTGCCCCTGCTGTTTCCCCCCGGGGATCAGCACACAGAGACCAGACACACAGAGGTCGCGGGACGGTCTACAAGCTCGGTCTAAAACCCAAACCCAACAACCCCACCGTCCTCACGCGGGACACGTTTTACTGTGTTTGTGCGCACGTCTCGTGAAGATCGGAGAAAGACCGTATATGACCCTCGAGTTTGCGTTAATAATTCTGTACTTATTTTACGAGGTCGTTATGTAAAAAAAAGGTCAACTCAAGTAACAGAAATAGACCGGAAAAAAACCTCATTTTCCGTAAACTTACTGTGCATGGCGGCGAACGGGTCGTGTTTGCAGTGAATCTCCATGGGTCAGATGTCACGGGCCTCCCGTGTGAACCGAGTCAACGGGTCGCGATGGTTCGCCTCGTGTCCACGTCTTTAAAGGGTCGTGCTGGGCTGATTTTGTTCCTCACACCTCTCTTGTCAGATCTGAGTGTCGCGAATACTTGAAAATGTTCGGATATTTAAAAAATAAATAAATAAATAGAAACTCGGGGAAGCCGGATGAAGTTACCATTCAAAGTACGGACACTCTATCTGATTTTTAAGAAAATTATATAAATGAAAAAGTGAAAAATTATAATTTACAGGGAATATTTTAAGACACACATTAGCAAAACGCTCTGCTATTAAAATGTGTGTAGCGTGTAGGGTGTGTGGTATCATTCTGGGCTCAGACCATGACATACGCGGCCCAACATTGAAAACCAAGTCCAGACAAAATCCATTCATTGGGCCGTGACTGGGCCGAAAAACAAAACAAACCAAAACAGAACAAAAGGAAAAAACAAAAAATAGCAACAGAGTGTCACCAGGTGAATAACTGACGTTTAATTGAGGGGTAAGTTCGGTGAAACGTTTTAAGTCAAACGTTGAGATCTCTTCTCCAACCCAGAGCCGTCCTCGCCTTCGCGCTCCGCTGGCCGCGACCCGTGAACCGTGACTAAAGGTTCGCTAAAGAATCATCTGGCCTGCTGTGTCGGAGAACCGCTAAAGCGTGACTTGCTCTTTGGTCTGTATCAGTAACTTTTGTAAAATCCTTAGGCTTACAAACGTACCAAAAATATTTTAAAACCTCAAATTTTCGCATTTATCTTCGTGGGAGCATTTTCCGTAGTGTCTTCACTTCTCCAGGTCCGTGGGTCCCGTCATATTGTTCTCTCCTGGAAAACACCTTGGTAACTCCAAAAGTGTGAAGGTCCACAAACGAGGATTGGGAGTGCTTCTGTATAAAACTAAACGTAACATTTTATAAAAGGTGGATTGCAACCTTTTCTAGAAATGACGGGAAAACGGCCATTTCAATAATAATTAAAACTTGTATCGGTATCCAGTCCAAGAAAAACGCGGCGCTCTATCAAGTTTTGCGATAGCGAGAACGTGCGTAAATTCCACGGAAAGTCTCAGTGCGGGAGAACTGTGATGGAATTTCTCGTAGTTTGAGGGGAAAATAAAATCCGGCGACCACGTCCCGTCGTCGTGAACGATCCGCCCGTGCGGCGTGAGAACTCCCAAGCTTTGCACCTCCGGTCTGTACCGCGCCAGCACTGGGAGAGCGCGCGGCGCGTTTCAGAACCTGCTCTCGTGTGGACAGCGCCAGAGCCACGTCGCTCTGAATCTACCACTCGGTCTGGGCTGGGCTGTCAATCAAGAGGAACCGACCTATCGCAACACGGCGCCTCCACAGTCGCAACCACCCAAAGTGGCGCTCAGGCTAGGACGACACCGATTGGTCCGCGCTGACCCAATGTGAAAATGACGTGCTGGCCGAATTATCCCTTCTAACAAATGAGAATTCTCGACAGCACCGGGTTCTCAGCCGTCGATTATTCCAGCCGTCGATGATCTTATGTTTAATTTCAATTATTTAGAGGAGGAAACGAACTTGATGTAATATTACCATTTGGGCGTAGTCCAGATGTGTAAATATTAAACAGGTCATTAATTAAGCAGCACCTTAAAGGTCGAAAGCGAAACCACGTTTTGATACGAAAATTCGGCTTCAGTGCAGAATTAGGGATATCTCACTAAATAATGAGGAAAATTAGGCATTTAAATGTGTAACTAAAGCTTAGAGCCTGGTAGTCTACCGGAAGGATATTGCTGCATGTTTTAAACCACAAATACGGAAAACATCGTGTTTTTTTCTACAAACGACAATATTACAATTATTGTGAAACTAGCCAATCCGTCAAATGTTCTGACCGTGAATATTAAGAATTTGCATAAACTTTTTAACCTTCTTTGAAGTATCTCAGGCCAGTCGAACCTTTAGGACACGTTCCGTGTGTTTCATAGTTGTTGGCTATCGACAAAATAAAGATTTTTTAAACACTGGAAAATGTGTATAAAGTTTCCGTTTGTAATATGTTTGCTCTCCCTTTTAGTCATTTAATATCCAAATGCGAATGTTATGATTACCTGAACGCTGCAATATACTGTTTGATTAAAAAAATTATTAAAATGGGAAACAGAGATAGTAACAAATACATCCAAACTGTATTAAACAATTTAATAGGTACATCCACAGGCATTCTGACAATGTCTTCAGTCCCTGGTGTTCGATTTTTAAAAGGCATAAGCTTGTCAACATATATGTAGCCCGTGTTTATACGTATGCATGTATTTATTTAGCCTTCAACATGAGTGTCGACTGAATGGGAATTTTGTCATTATATGTGTATTTTAAATCCTCTTAATCTGTGTTTTAAAAACAATTTAAAAACCTTTCACTTTTGCTCAATTTACTGAAGTCTGCTCTGCAGCACGTGCTAGTTTAACGTTGGAATGAAAATGCGCGTGAGCGAGAGGATATAATATTTCTCCATGCCAATGTTTTAGATTTGCTCTTTTCCTGCGAGAGCTTTGTATATTGCAAAATGCCATGCATGTTCCGCCATTCAACACACGTTTCACGGACTGTCCCATAGAAACGTATTCATATAATCCTTTCGTTCAAACTTTTTACAGATATTTTGAATATATTATCACCTTGTTTTATAAGTTCGAGTGCTTCGTATTAAAGCCAACTGGAAAATCCTGTTGTAGGACCGGACATGCCCTGTGACCTCACCGCATGTTCAGGAGTTGTTTTCTACTATCAAAGATTTGGGAATTCCTTCTCCGCGTGCGCCACAAGGGGGCGAGCATGGTGTCTCGCGCTTAGAGCCCTGTGTTCTCCGCGTTCTCGCGCAGGCCGAGGTGCAGGTGCACGTTACCTACAGTCATATCGCTAAGACATTCAATACAATTACACTACTAAAAATTGTTTTCGCTTCCAAAAGCCCTTCTTTTGACTCCTGTTTAAATAAATAATCCGTGTTTGCGTAAGTAAACTACTGGGTTACTGTGTTAACATATTTACGGACGTTTCTTAGGGGAAAAAGGACACGCAACGTTCAATATATAAAACAAAAACAGTCAACACTCAACAATATTCCATAATGAATCTTTACGCATTTCAGTTTTTTTAAGTGGTTCATACGTTGTATTTGGCGAATACACATTCTGTCACATTCATTATTGAGGAAGCAGCCTATTATTTATTTCATTGTATGAGAATCCAAAATAAGACTCTATTTGGGCGGCTTTGGTGGTTCGTGCCTAGTTCTAATCACGCCTTGAAAATATAGTTCCCCCAAACACATTTCTTGCCATGCGGAGATGTGATTGGAAAATTAAATACACAAGCAATTAAAAGTAAAAACTCAGACAATCGTTTATATGCTAAGTTATTGTTGCTCTGGGCCTGGAATTGAGAACTTCCATTAGACACTCGATCCTGAAGTCTGGAAGCATTAGCATAATTCATTAATGTTTCCCGCGTATTGAGTAAGGTTTTTCCGGAATTCGGAGGTGATAATGATTTAGGAGGTGAACTCTAATGTCTAGCAACGTGTTTTTCCTTTTTCATTTTTTTGTGAAAGGTAAGGTTCGGCAAAGACTATGAAAGATTAATCGCGCATGTTAACTCGGCGGCGACTTGCATTACACGCTGTCGTGACTATATGCGCAATGAGAAATGCATATCTCTTAAGTTGGAATTCATTAAAAAAAACAATAATAAAAAACAAATAAACCATAGCGAGCGTAAAGTGAACTGTTCAGAAGTCTGTGTGCGGAAAGGGAATCAGTCAACGAGCAAAACAGGGCCAAATTATATTCAGTCGCACAACGCTCAGTTTTCTTGTTCAACAAACGGGCTAAATTAACGTGGCCGGAAACGAATAAAACGGGGCAAATCTCTGAATGCCTGGCGGTGGTGACCCTTCCGGTCCAGACGAGCACCCTCATATCTGCTGAAGTCAGTTCAAGCGTCGAGATTTGCAATGGCCTGTTTCACGTCCTCGCGCCGCAGAAGGTGCACGTGGCGACGGCGGATGCGCGCAGTGCGCGAGGCGCTGAAAGAATCTCGAGAGCCGCAAGTAAACAATCAAACGATTTCACGGGTCACGCGCGTTGACGGGACGATTGACAACAGGCCTGATGTGGAAGAGGAGGGCGAGGAAGGTGGTCTGGACCGTGAATACAGGCTTAAATCTTCACCGAAAAAATCAATTTTGACGAATTCTTTTTAGACGTGGTAGCTTAATAAATGGCGTTTCACCTTGGTATTTCGTGGTCTGGCTCTTTCCATGTGGATTCGAGACTCTCTGGCAACTTTTGGAAAAGAAGAAATCACAAGAATAGGGCAGAGACTGAAAGGTGTCTTTAACGTCAGCCATTTTTGAGGCAGCCTGTGTGAAGAGCTTATAGTGGAAAAAGATCGCGAGCACCTGCGGATCTATGCCATATAGTGTTTTCCAGTAAGTTGTTTGACTGTGTTATGCAAACAATATAATGTAAGGCTTATAGTCTCTAAATAGTCGCCATAGTATAACCGTGGCCCCACAGAGCCCCATAAGACATTTGTTGGTTTTGCAATGTTTGCAGTATTTTAAATAATAATGCGCGTGTTATAACCTAATTAGTTTTGCTGACACCACTAGCTTCCACAATTAAAAATACGATGCACGGTGTATGTACGATTAATGTGACGTGCGTAACGAACGAAGGCTGAAGCATTTTTGAAAAATACTCCACATTACCTATGGACAGGTGCAGGTTACATAACACACTGTCTAAAGTCCACTCAAGACAGGCTGTATTGATGAATTACATTTATTTTGTTAGCTACACTACAGGCCTAGTTCACAACGATGTGCAAGATGCCACAAACCGATATCAATCGATTAATCGATGGCCCAGAGGCCATATACGAATATTATGAATTCGAGTCTTCCCGCATAAAGCGATGAAAAGCAAACACACCATGACCCATTAACCTGTTGTACAGTTGGGATGAATGTGTGTTATAATAATAACGACCTGCCTCACCAAATCACGACTGCTGGGCGATTCGGATTTAAAAAACCCAATTTCCCACAGTTAATTTGTGTTTATGTAACGAAACAATTTTGTTTCAATTGTACAGAATGATGTCAGGATGCTTGGCTCTGCTCAACGATAACATCCTGAGAGTAACTGATGTGTAATTAACCACGACTATAGACTGTCTTCATGACGCTCGTGTTTATTCATCACGATGAAAAATACTGTGATTTGATAGATGTTTCCAAAGTTGCCACTGCTATAACCCGGGTTTGGCGCACATCTACAGACAGAGTTCTCCTTGTCAATCGATCGCACCTTTCTGCCCACAACACAAGCAATCAAAATATTCGATTTTCCCCTCCGGAACCGGTTGAGATGTAGGTAACGTCAAATTTGTCAGGTAAAAGATCAGCACTTGAATTCTGACAACGGGCGTTAGAGGTCGGTGAAGAATCTCTTCAAGTGTCACAGTATCGAAAATTGCAAACGCAGTTTCAACACTAAGATTTTTGCTCACACATAGAGGTAGTTATTCTTCTAGGCCGTAAAGGCCCTGTCCAAACACACGAGGACTCAGGCTCAGAAGTCAATGCCGAAATTACAACAGTAACAACAAAAGTGGTTCTTATTGGTTTGAGTTCATGTATATTTAACATTACTAAACCGAGTTCCCAAGTTGAAACAGAAGGATGTTCCACATCTTAAATCCAGGTTTGAGTATGTTAATCGAACATTTGCCTCAAATGTAGAGTCGGAAAAAGAAACGTCTCAAAATAAATATCTTAAACCACATCATCATGTATCCGTAACGGATAAAACAACACAGCTAATAATATGTTTAAAACCAAAGGTTAGAGGTTTAGAAAATGTTAGTTACACACATGATAAAATTACCACTTTTTATAATAGCTAGTTTAAGTACATCGTTTGTTATAAATTTAGATCACAAGAATATGGCTAAGTTAGGAGGAGACGGAGTTTAGGCCTTACCCGACCGTCCGATGCGCACTGGTGGGCCTTTTTGATCCAGGTCCATAGTTGGTCCGGAGTGACGGACGAGCCGTGGGGGGGAAAGAAGTAAAAAAAAAACAACTTTCCTTCTCCTATATGATGTGTAGCGTTTCCCCTCTTTGTGTTACAGTGGTTTGGCGTGTTGTAGTTTGAAATAATGCGACTCTTCCGCTCCCTGTTGCGACGCCGCAAGTGCCCAGTGGGCTGAGACTAAACGATTTAGGTGGAAAGGGGTCTCCGGAGAAAGCGTAAAACGATTAAGGGCAAAGTCAAGAAAAAAAGAGCCGCGCGCTGAATGTGCGCTCATGTTCCCTCTTTCTTCCACTCTCTAACACACGCACGCACGCGCGCGCGCACGCACACACACACACACACACACACACACACACACACACACACACACACACACACACACAGACACACACACACAGACACACGCGCACACACACGCACGCACACACACACACGCACACACACACACACACACAGACACACACACACACACACACACACACACACAGTCGCGCACTCGCTTCCCCTCTGTAGACGTGTACGCGCGCTTGCACATCTGTTACACTTTTTTTGGTACTCTTTTTCTAAGAGAAGTTTCTCTCTCTCTCTGTCTCTCTCTCTCTCTCTCTCTCGCTGTCTCTCTCTGACTGACACGTTTGAGTGCGTCAGGGGATATGAGTTCACTGGAGGCGAGTGAAAAACAGATCATCTTTAACTACAGGGCAGTAATGCAAGACTCACAAGAGCCAGTGCATCCAAATAAACCTTATTTTGCCTGTACATATTTTTAAATGATAAATAATTATTATTTATACATTAAGCCATTTGATCAACACGTGCGTGCGTTTTATAAGCTATGTTTTATGACATTTTGATAGGAATCTCGAAAAGATGTGTTGTCAGAATAAATGTGTGTGTGCGTGTGTGCGTGTGTGTGCGTGTTTGTGTGTGTGTGTGTGTGTGTGTGTGTGTGTGTGTGTGTGTGTGTGTGTGTGTGTGTGCGGGTCCATCTCAAACCTCACGCGCCGTCGTTATTCTTTTTCCAGAGTTCTATTGGTCGGTGGCTCCTTCCACGTGTGAAGAGGACACGTTTTCGTCACGTCCGAGACTTTCACGTGAGAAGGAGCGGGTCCCCCTCTTTAACGTCGACAGTGATGTGCTGAATGCGCTAATATAACAGATGAGTCCGGGTCCCGGAGTTCATAAGTCGACACCGAGACAATTGAACGGCGAACAATGCGCGAGTCGCGCGGGTTTCTGTTGCCGGTTGTTGTCGGTGCTCCCGGTCTGACCTCCACCCGCCAGTGGACGGAAAACAGCAAATATTTTCCTTTTATCGCCCTCTTAATGGCTTGTCCTATTGACGGTGGTTCAAAGGGAGAATAATGAAGCTTTAGATTGTATTAATTTACAATGATGTAGCCCGTAGGTGTGAGTACACAACACGGGCCCAAGGTCAGTGGTTTAATGACACTGTTTTATACATATGACAGGACTGAAGGGTCGTGTTACACGGCACAGACACGGCTGGTGAATTTCAGTCGACTCGCTTCACAATCTCCACGTGTGTGAATTTTACAGTGGTTAAACCCCGCTGTTACGTGACCTGATCCGGTGGGTAGCCCGAGAGGTTCCGTCGTCTCCTCCAGAAAGGCGAGTCGAATCAGCACCGTGTTTTCAGACATGCGCGGTTTTCAGATTTTGGAGCCAGATTATTAATTTTTTTTTGCAGAAAAAATAGCAACGAGAGATTCGTCGAAGTTTATAACCTATAAGTGTATTTCTTGCTCGCTTCAAGATGCACAGGCCAGCATCATGGTTAAGTGAAGACGTAAAATTGAGCCATTTAAACTTAGAATTGTACCAAATAATAATACCACACTATTGTTGCCACAATCAGTTAGATATTAATCCGTGTTTACGGAGACTGGGTTTAAGATGCCGACACTGGACTTTAACAAAGTAAGACAGGAACCAGGACGTGATATCCTGGTCACGTTAAGCGTGGTTTGGGTGGTCCTATCTCGTATTTAATAAAGGGATATGTACCATAATACAAAGACGTTAAAATTCGAGACAAAATGGTGACTCCCCTTGTAAAAAAGTGGAACAGTTGAAAACCTATTAATGAACGGTATATTTATTACAGGATGTATTGGTATTGCAATAATAAATTGTGTAGCAAATTAGTATCGTTGCTATTGTTATTAAACAACAGAAACTACAATAGCAGTAGTAATCTAAATGTTTATTCGAAATTTCGAAAAATGTGAACGCAATTGTTTAAAAGGATATTATAGATAGACCGTAATTTCCATGCAGTTTATTTGTTAAATAAAACAAATATTTTAATAATACATTAAATAAAATGAAAAACCTATTGATTTCCCAGCCTTTCAAATAGGCAATACAGAGATACCCTTATAATACAAAAACAGAATTCATGTTCTCGTAACTCTTGACCACAGGCAATTGAAAACACTCCCACCGTTTCGTTTGGCCTCAAGTCCTTCTCTTGTTGAATTTTTTTCTGGGTTTTTTTTTTTCTTATGCCATTCTCATTTTAAAGTGACGCCATCACTAAATGTGGTGATTCCTTCTCCCTCTTAATTTCATTAATATTGTAATTAACGAGTGAAGAGTTTCGGAAACGATCATTATTGTCTCCGTGGGCCCCGCGCTGCCCGGGCGGAACCGCAAATAATTGCGTTAGACCGAGACGCAAGAACCAAAGCGGACAATTAAAACAATAAGTAAACAAATAAATAGGAAAAATCAACAACATTAACGAGGCTTCTGTTTTTTATTCAAGCGTCTTGTCTTTCGTTTACGGATAGCTGATAGCCAATCAACAAAAATAACTTTCCTGAGTTTGGAAAAGGAAACTTCTCGGCACATCGTTTCAGAACACTAACTGTCAATAGATTTATTTCTAGCAAATGAATCAAACAAGAAACATCAAATAAGGTGTTCCTCTCTCTTATTCATAGATTGTCTCCTGCTATAAAATAACTCTCTCTTGCTATAAAATGCTATTTTCACCTCAGTGACGCTCTTCTGCTTCAAACATTGTTTTAATGGATATTTTATGCGTTATGTCGGATTTTTCTAAACATGTAATTGGAAATATACAATGATTCTGTCGTATTGGGCAATTATCAGTAATCCAAAACTGGTTTATTACGAAATAAGTTTAAATATTGTATTTCCCAGGCAGAGACTGCATTTTGGCACATGCAAAGATTTAGGTCTTCTCCACCATCATCAAAACAATGATCCTGTTTTTAAAATGATTTGTAATGATCTTTCGGTGTGACAGGCAAGAAAGCTGGTTCTCTAACTCTTTAGATGATATATGAGAACTCTCAGAATGTACTATTGGTCTATATGCGGTCTTCTTCAAATGAAACAATGGTCTGGAGTCTATCGCGAGGTTCTTTAGTTTAAAACAAAGATGCAAAACAAAAGGCATTAAGATATTGTCCTGGGGTGAGTTTCCCAAAGCGTTCTAGCGCTAAGAACGTTTTGGGAAACTCACCCCTGTAAAACTGGCCCTGAAGTTATTTAATCAAATTCTATGAATACACAGGTGTATAGGGCCTATATATATATATATATATATATATATATATATATATATATATATATATATATATATATATATATATATATAGAGAGAGAGAGAGAGAGAGAGAGAGAGAGAGAGACGGACGGACGGAAGGACAGACAGACAGACAGACAGATAGACAGATAGATATTTTACATAGACAATAGTGGTGGATATAACATGGCCTCATTTGCAAATTTTCATGAAATGGTTTACTTGTATAAAGGGTTACGTTAGATCGAAGTGTGTGTGTGTGTGTGTGTGTGTGTGTGTGTGTGTGTGTGTGTGTGTGTGTGTGTGTGTGTGTGTGTGTGTGTGTGTGTGTGCGTGTGTGTGTGTGTGTGTGTGTGTGTGTGTGTGTGTAGCCCACTGGATTCGCTCTCGGCAGTGACAGGCCTCGGAAGCTGGGTTGTAAACATTTGGCGCAGAACCAGACCAGACAAAAGAAGACATGAAGTTTGGCACTGAGCTCTTTTTGTTCCTGAACCCCATGTGACGTGTAGTGACACGGAGGGGTCAAACCGCACCTCCCCGGTCTCCGACCCCGCACGAGAGACTCCAACATTTCACTGACAATACATTCATGTAGAATTAACCACACAGTCTGCCACCCGACATCCAGCATTTATGAAAAAGTGCCCGCACGTTTCTTTTAAAATTATGAAAGCACAGCTTCAGGGTTTGTTCCGCACATAATCTATGAAAAGCACTCTCAGAAGTTGCGGATGTCTTCACTGATTTACAAGGTGGTCTTTGGTTGATACACCTAAAACGTCTTTCCTTACATCCTGAATAAACGTCTAGAATATATACAACAATATGGCTGGGAAGATCATATATAGCATCTAAATAGACATATAACTATCACTTTCATGATAATTGCATGCCTGAATATCGATCAGAGCCCAGTGAGGGTCAATGTTACACTTGAATAAGGCAGTGGCGAAGATGCACCAGCAGCACTGAAGGCGAGCTCGACATTTGACTTGATTTCCGCAAATGAAAATCTTTCTCATGCAGAACATCCTCGTGGAATGTGAGATTGGAATATGGGGCCTGGATTCCGGCTCTCCACTCCATCTTCAACACCCCACTGGTTTGAATCCAGGTAGATTAACCGACGTGCAAGCTATTTGCGACTCTCTTTAAAACAATAACAGGAATAACAGGGCGCAAATCGGTCAGAGCAGAAACCTCTCGTGTCCATCACTGCGGTATTCAAAGAGGGTTATTTCGTATTCCCACAAAACGGCTTATCCTAGAGCATTTTTATAGACATGATAAATATAGCACGTAGATTCATTTCTGGCTTTATTTTTGGGAATGTAACCTTTAGGAATAAAACAGCACTTTCCAGTTTTCCGCCGTCTGACACGCATGGAGACTTCAGATGACGGTCTTTCACCGGTCAGCAGGCGAAAAATCATCTGCTATTGCCACCGTAGACACACACAGAACCGAATAATATACAAACACGAAGACACACGCACTTGTACTAAATATGTAGAAAACTATTTTAATAGCATTATGAAATTACAATACAAACATAAAGACGACGGGACCTTTACGTTTCATCTTATTCCTATTGACTTACGCCGAGATGTCTTTCTAAAGACTAAATCTTTTTCTAGGCCTCTGTTATTTTGGTACACTTAGGACAACGTGTACATTTGACTTCTGTCTGCCAGTGAAATTCCTCGATCTTTATTTATAAGAAAGGCTACGTTTATTGACCTAGCATTTAATAATTTTGGGCTCGCATCTTAAATCAAAGCTCGTGGATGTCCAGACATCTATAGTTTTACCTTTTTGTTCAAGATTTATTCTACTACTTGTTACAGATTGGCGTATTTTGTATTACAGAAGGCCAAGCTGATCTCACGTCGGGAGATGTGCGCCTGTTCCAGTGATAGTCCATAGTCGGCCAACCATTTCTCGCCTCTCATACCCGGAAGTTACTTGTCCCGTGCAGTCGTGCTCCAAACATCGGAAACTAATAAACAGGTTTGATTGCAGTTCTTACACTTTAAACGAAAACGGATCTGTTCGCTATACGTGTGTGTATGTGTTCGCCGTCGGCCCCCGGGTTACATTACTTCTCTGGCCACACGACGCGTGATTCAGTCGTAAATAAACAACCGGCGCCTCGTCCAGACTACACACGTGGACAGCAGTGCAGGCGCACACATGCTAACTAGCTAGCTCTAGCTACCCGCTTCTTGTCCAACGAACTTTATCAGGAACACGTGCGATTGTTACGAACGTTCTGGAATGCCCATTGTTTCGTCACCACCTCGTAACAATCGGCGGTGACTGTTGTCATGGCTACGGCCACGAACGCGTACGGGTTTTAAAGTTGGCTAGCGAGCTGACTAGCGTGTGGAGTTTTGGTTAGCCGTTTACTACAGGTACATGCACGGTACAGAGTCAGTGTTTGGGCTCGGGGAGCTGCATGTATGTTGCCTGCTCCGGTCTCTTATCCAAAAACATCATCTAATCTGCTCACGTAGCCGTTCCGCCATCAATAGCGTTTGATTTGTCGTGTGTGACTGGATCTAGGTGGGAGAAGCACGGATATGACGGCGTTTAAAAATTTAGCTTACTGTTGGGGGGGTACAAATCTTCAGGGTCCCGGCTTGTTGAAGCGGTTCAGTTAACCCGCTTCTCACTGTGTGGCCACACCTTCACCTGGGCGGCTCAGGGAATCGCATCCCTCGGTGGGAGCGTTACATGTTGGTATACTGTATAATGTATGGGCTATGTATCGGTGGCCTGCTCTGTGTCTGGATATAGTTGGATAGGACTGTGTGATGTGATCTATGAAAGCCGTGTGTGTGTGTGTGTGTTTCCATATAATACTAACAGTGTCGGAAGTATATTTGTGCCAGAAATTAACCCACTTTCCAATAAATAGAGATTATAATGCCAACATGTATGCGGTGTCCTGTGGGTGATTGTCACTGTGTTTTTGGTTATGAAGTTCTTTGAGGTTAGCTGATTTTAACTTTGTTTAGGGGGTTCCTCGAGATGTTCTCGGGGTACCAGCATTGGGAGGAGTGTGATGATGAGCTGTACTGTGAAGAAGACGATGATGTCTCCAGTCTGTCCAAGCCAGATAGCGAGCTGGAGTTCAGACTCTACTCCCAGCTACACTACTGCGATGAAAGCCAGGAGGTCCAGGGGGATGCGGGTCACGATGGGCCTGAGGAGATGCCACCCCAGCCTGGGCAGGGAAGCACTCCAGCCCCTGCCGCCCCTGTGGAAGTGATCGTGATCGACTCGGGCCCTGATGACATCACCATTTCGGACGAAACAGAGGACGATGACAGCGCGTGCTTCGTGAAAGTTTGGGGGTCAAGGGTTCAGGGCCGGAACAACAGGACAGGCCCTCCACCACCTTCTACCTCACTCAAGAAGGCCAGCAGCACGAAGGCCAGCAGCACGAAGGCCAGCAGCACGAAGGCCAGCAGCACGAAGGCCAGCAGCACGAAGGCCAGCAGCACGAAGGCCAGCAGCACGAAGGCCAGCAGCACGAAGGCCAGCAGCACGAAGGCCAGCAGCACGAAGGCCAGCAGCACGAAGGCCAGGACCACGAAGGCCAGGACCACGAAGGCCAGCAGCATGAAGGCCAGCAGCACGAAGACCAGGATCTTGATGGAGGAAGTGGTGGTGCTGGATTCAGAAGAGAGCTTGAACTCCGAGCCGGCATTCGTGGAGTACCCGGATTCGGATTCCGACGGGCTGGAGAGCTGGATGATTCTGGGCCAGGGGAAGGAGGATGGAGACCAGGACATTCAGCTCAACCTTTCTGTCGAGTGTGGGGACAGAAGCACAGGTCAGCTGTGTGTGTGTGTGTGTGTGTGTGTGTGTGGGGGGGTGTGTGTTTGTGTGTGTGGGGGGGTGTGTGGGGGGGTGTGTGTGTGTGTGTGTGTGTGTATGGGTGTGTGGGTGTTGGAGCTGTAGGTAAAGAATAACCATTCTATACTTGCATAAAAAACTGCCTGTTTCTGAAATGCTGTTTAGGGAGGCACATCTGTGTGTGTGTGTGTGTGTGGGGGGGGGGGGGGGTGTTGTAAAGGTAATCTGCATGCATGTGTTTACATGCAGGTGAGTCAATGAGGGGAATCTTGCAGCATGTTCCGGGGGAAACAAAGAGACAAAGCAGCTCCCAGCGCGAACACCTTTAATCACAGATGAATAAAGCGCTTCTGCAAATCTCTCAAGATCAGCGTGTTAGCCTGACCTGCAAATCTCAGCAATGCAGAAGACGCACTCTCCCCCTATCTCTCCCCCCCCCTCTCTCTCCCTGTGTCTCACCTGCCCTGTCTCCCCTCGTCTCCCCCTTCCCCTCTCTCCCTCTCTCTCTCTCTCTCTCTCTCTGGGTTCATTTGAATGGGACTCTTGGGCTCCTGCTCTGGGTTCTGTGGGCCTGCTGTTTCTGCTCTGCTGCTCAAGCTTCCCGCACTCATGTGTAGAGAGGAGGGGGAGGGGGGGGGGCCTTAGTCTGGGCCGGCCCGCCTTTGTTCCACACACACACACACACACACACACACACACACACACACACACTATTTCTCTCCTTCAGCCTTCCCCCTCTGTGTCCTGTTTCAGTACCATCTATTGCTCCTCTCTGGCTCTCTGATCCACACACACACACACACACACACTCTGGGTGTCACGCACCCTCAAGGGGCTTTAGGAACCCATGAGGATGCGTGTGGGCCTACATGCGTGCACGCCTGCGCGTGTGCCTTTATGTCTTGACTTTCTGTGTCAGGTGTCCGACCTTCTGTGACAGAAATTGTGGGAGATAATGCAGCTGAGGTTTTGGACTCGAGGGTTTTATTGTATCAGTTAACAATGACACATTAACACAGCATCCTTTAACGCTGCCGGGTAACACCTCAGTTAGTGAAGTCTGAACGCACCGCCAGACCATGCTGGCCAGGAGGGCAGCTCGACCGCATGTGAAGAGGCAGGGCTGGCTGTGGGTGGGACCGGGGGTGGGGCCAGGCCTGAGGTGGGGGCTATGGGTGGGACCGGGGGCGGGGCCAGGCCCAAGATGGGGGGGCTGTGGGTGCTTCATGGTTGTGGGTTTGGTGATGGCAGATGAATAATTGAAACAGGCCCGGCTCCTCGTGCATTTTTCTCTGAGGTTGTTAAGGTGATGTCAGCGGCCTGTCGGATTGAAACTGGACGTCAACTCTGCGTGTGAGCGCGTGCATGTATGGATGAGTGTGTGCACATATGAGTGCGGTGTTAGAATTTTTGACACCCAAGCAGAGAGTAACATCTCTGCATCTCTGAACATCAGTGACTAATTTCATTGGGTGGGAAAGCACCGTACACCAATACCTATACACATGAACACACACACACACACACACACACGACTTGCTTTCACACAACTCAAATTCTCTGTGGTGATGACATTACATGGCTATTGGTGCAGGTGATCTCTTCATACCACCCACACACACAATTAGTGGACACAAAACATTAGCGTCCACATCCACACACTTGCATGCATGAACACATACACATGCATGCGTACACACACAAAATTGCATGCACACGACTATCCAACATTTTGGATGACAACTTTTCTCTGGTCTGATCATTTTCTTAGTATCTTAATATCTTGCTATCAGAGATGGGGTCTCACTCGTGACAGAAGGTAATTTTAGTAATATTATGAGGTTTAAAGTGAAATCTAAAAATTACCCTCAAACTCACTTGTGACATTCATATAGTTGCATTTTTCCTTGAATGCAAGAAAATTATGGGGAAAAAGATCTGAAATGTGCTTTAGCTGGAAGACCTAGAGTTAAATGTCAGAGGTCGTTGTTTTTTTCTGTTGCTATGACGATCAGTGTAGGCCTGCTATCTTGCTAACAACTTTGTTGATGGTCAGTTAATCAATCAATTACTGGAGCAAATAATCTCCATTTGTGTTATGGATTACAGAATTACTCAATAGATCTTATTTAACTATCAGCTTTTACGTAAAGCTTGAGGTTGTTTTAGGCAAGTGCTAGCTAAGAAAGGCAAAGATGGATACTTTAATTCACAAATAATGTCTTAACAAACTTTCCTGCTGATGGAAAAGATCAATAAATTCCAATATCCGTTTTGTTTTCAGTCAGAACTTTGTAGGATAAGCAAAGTAGCAATTGTGCAGAAGAACAAAACTATCGCAGTTGATCCTTAATCAAACAAATCAAGTCATCTGTCTAAATTTAAATGAATAAATAAAGGGAATTCTGAGTGTTTAGAAAGTATAAAATTCACGTGGCAGTAACACGTTCGACAGCCATTTTATTACCTTTCCCGCAAGAATCCCATAAACGTTTATCCTCATTCCTGGAATCTAGCTATTTGTTGTCACTGTACCAGCGGATAAGGTTCCAGCTATCTCCATTAGCTTAAGTCAAGTTGCCAATTTCCTAATTGTGATTTACACCCCAATCGGAATTTGTCCTCTGCATTTAACCCATCTGTGCAGTGAGAACACACACACACACACACACACTAGGGGCTCTGTGGATGCACACATGTGCAGCCCTAGCTTCAGTGCCCAGTTGGGGTTAAGTGCCTAGGGCACTTCAGTCATGACCTAGCTGGGAATCAAACCTATAGCCCTCCGATCACAAAATCGGCTGCCCTGACACTAGACCATGGCTGCCCTCTAAGTTGCTTCTTATGTTCACCACCGTTAACAATTCATTGTTAAGACAAAACGTTCCAATGTGAAGTAAGTTAACATGGCTAGTTTTCACTGCAGATAGGTTAGCTAATTAGCTAACTAACTTTCCAAACTAACTTTCCAAGACCAGTCTCCATAATCCAGAGAGCCATCACACCGCCTCTTCAGATCTTCTAACATAATTTAGATGTTCTAACAATTCATCTGGTAACTTGACAGGCATGGGCAGCTTTGCAAATGTGGTTTTCGAAAAGGTGTTGTGGTGTCGGCGCGAAAAACACGCAATTGGGACACAGCTAATCACTTGATTCGTTGGCTAACTTTGTCATCAATCTTGACGTTGATTCAGTGCACCATTAGATGGGTAAAACAACATCACATTTTAATGCTTTTTTGACCTACGTAAGTTTGTTGACAATGCAGTTATGTGTTACTTAATAAATTATGTGAAATTAAATTTTTGAGAAACTAGCTTTAGTCAGTAAGTGATTGGGACAACTGGCCAATCAACCTCACGACATGCATTTTCTGACCCTGGGATCATTATTATCATTATCATTATTGCTTATGTTGAATTCTGCATATCCACGCACACACATGCATGCTCGCACACACTCTCATGAACACACTCTTGCACAGATATTTGTGCGAGTATCAGTCACTGCTGCATCGATGAACAAGTCAGGTGTTGTGTGGGTGGTGGGAGGGGGTGATGGTCACAAAATCCTCTAATCCTTCCAGGTCATCTTATCCTTTCAGCAGAGCAGCCATTGGTATATCCCCACCACACACACACACACACACACACACACACACACACACACACACACACACACACACACACAGTTTAGGTGTGCAGGAGGCCCAACACCCCACTCAGATGGAACAATCTAAGGAAACAAAGTCTTTCTGAAAAAAGTTTTGCAGCGGGGTGGGGAGTAGAGCAAAAGAAGAGAGAGGGAGAGAGGGAGAAGGGTGAAGGCAGGGAGGAGGGTGGCTTTTGGTCCTTTGGCAGTGCTCCTGCCATCTTTTCCTCCCCCTCTTTTCTCCTCTTCTCTCCTCTCCCCTCACCCACAACTTTCTACCCTGTTTGATCTCTGTGGTACCCACGAGCTGAGAGCACACACTTATGGGCATCTGTCTGGGGTGTGTGTGGGGTGAGAGGGTGTGGGGATGTTCCTGAAGTAAAGACCATGTCCTGTTATCCATCTCTCTCTCTCTCTCTCTCTCTCTCTCTCTCTCTCTCTCTCTCTCTCTCTCTCTTTTTCCGGGCGCCTGTTGTCTCTCGTCTTTCCCGTCGTGGCTCTGTTACCCCAGCGTACGCACCTCCACGCCGAGGCCCTGAGGAGAGGAGACGTGTCTGTCAAGGAAACTGCAAATATGTGCAAGGCAGGGGATTTGAGCCTGGGAATTCTGGGAAATGTATGATATAGTTTTTGTAATGCAGCCCCCCTTTTCCTAAATCCATGTCATTTCCCCCCAAAAAATGATTGACAGCTCTCCATTCCCACCCCCTGCTGTTTGAGGTGATGTCACGGGGTCCTTCATAGTTGTGTGAGGACCAATCACGGCCTCTGAGCTCCCTCTTCCCCTCCCTCATTGGCGGCGTCCTTTTGGGGTCTGTCACCGGCGGTTGAGTGTCCGTACGCTGGCACCTCCATTTTGGACAAAATCATCGCCTTGTGATGTGGTGCAGTGTCGTTTCACGAAGCCCCCTGCATCCTGTGTGTGTGAGGGGAGGGAGAGAGAAAGTGTGTGTGTGTGTGTGTGTGTGTGTGTGTGTGTGTGTGTGTGTGTGTGAGAGAGAGAGAGAATATGCCCTCTTGGAGGTTCACGGTAGAGCGGGTTGTTTCAAAGAAACAGAAGGGCTCCATTTACAATGGAAATGCGTCTCTCCCTCAGTCTGCTTCTAGAAACTTCCCCTCATTAGTGTGCGGTGTCCTTGTGTGTGTGTGTGTGTGTGTGTGTGTGACGGGATGTGTAGGTGTAGTGGGGTGGGGTTTTTTAATTTGTTTATTTATTTATTTTTTGTTGAACCTCTGCATGCATGTTACTTTTTATGACGAGACAGTGTGTGTGTGTGTGTGTGTGTGTGTGTGTGTGTGTGTGTGTTCACGCAGGACGCAGCACACGTGGATACATGCAGGGGTAGTTGTTTCATGCAGGACGATGTACACACACCCCTGACACACACTGGGATGGTTGTTTCTTGTGAACGGCTGATAGTGTGTTTATCTGTCTCCGTTTCGACTGTGGCCGCACTCTGTTTTACACACTGCGTGGCATCAGAAGTGTGTGTTTATAGGGTGGAGGAAAGGGCCACGGAGGAATATGGTGTGTGTGTGTGTGTGTGAGGTTGGGATAGGCATCAGCCCTTATCTGGGCACAGCAGTGCCACTTCAGCTGAAACACCACACCCACTTCTCCACTTCGTGTGTTTGAACAGATGCCACATACACACACACACACACACACACACACACACACACACACACACACACACACACACACACACACACACACACACACACACACAGACTACAAAATCACTTGAGTGTGAGAGATGTTTGCTTAATATCCTGTTTTTTTGTTTTTTGTTTTTTTTTTGCAAAAACTGTTTCTTAATCAGAGTTGAGGTATTCTTACGTTTTCTGTTTTTATTTTGAAATTATGACATTATACACAATGTCTTTTGGTGTTTCGTGGTTTTGCATGTTTGGATGAAACATTAATGTATGTGGAGATGAACACAGATATTAACAATTTCAACCCTGTTTTCATAACTATAT
>NC_135211.1:48210280-48220280 GCF_052324685.1 Brachyhypopomus gauderio | reverse complement strand
CTTCACTGTTGAGAGGAGGTTCTTCTCTTTATATGCAGTGTTGACTTTTCTCCAAACATGGCGTCTGTGATTGTGGCCAAATAATAACATTTTGGACTCGTATGTCCAGAGAATGGACTTCCAGAAAGCCTCTGGTTTGCCCAAGTGCTCTCTGGCAAAGTTTAAACGGGCAACTTTGTTCTTTCTTAAGAGTAGAGGTTTCCTTCTAGTAACTCTCCCATGAATGCATTTAATATGTTATATATTTCCCTCCATCATTGAGACGGATTCCAGGTCCCATTTTTCTGAACGGATGCCTTTTTAAATTTTAAGTCACGTGATAAGGCGCTAGAAGCCTGGTGCACATTAAACCTCAGCGGTCTTTCCACTGGCTGTTCTGTTGCTTGGGTGTCTCTCCCACCGCCCCATGCCACGCCCCTGCTCTCAAAGTGCACCCTGATCAATAGCAATTGTAATAGTAATCGGTTGATAGGTTTGGTTTCAGCTCCTAAAGCTACAGAAGCGGGAGAGAGTGGAGTGTGGGGTGTGTGATCCTCGTGGGGACTGAACCCTGGGTATCGTTTCATGGTGCGTTTAACAGCTTTCTCTTTGCCTTTCGTGGTGTAAAGTGACTACGTTCAATCAGTTGGTGCTAACGGTGTGTCAGAATGCTGCTTCTGGTGCAGGCAAACAGGCTGATGTAGTTTCACAATGGGAGACGTCCATGGGAGGAGCCTCAGAAGGGAGCAGGTCAGCGTTGCTGCGCTAGGTGGCCCTGCCCCTCCCTGGCCCCGCCCCTCCCTGAGACATGTGATGGGCTGGCTGTCAGTAATTTGTATTAAGAACAGAGACAGGATCCATTTGAAATGTTCAGTTTCATGTTTGCTGATCTAATTTGTGTGTTTGTGTTTTCTTTAGTTTTCTCTCACCTTTCTCAAATGCGTCCCGTAAAACTGGCCCTCTGTAGAGTCTGTGGCAACAGGGGCTACTGTAGAAAAAGAAAATAAAGCACAAATTAAAATCTTAAAGCGCTATTATTTAATTACCCCTGTGGATGTGGACTTGGGGTGTGTGTGTGTGTGTGTTGAGGAGGGCGATAGAGAGGGCAGGATTATTCTGCTTTTTCAATTTACAGAACCCCCACTGCCCCCCTTAAACAAACACACACACACACTTTCTCTCTCTCTCTCTCTCTCTCTCTCTCTCTCTCTCTCTATTCTCCCCCTCCCTCACCCAACCGCTGGAAGATAAAATGGCATTATGGTAAATTTCACTTAATGACAAATTTTTAATTTAGCAAACACAGCCCTTCACTCCACACCACCCCCCACTAGTTTCAGGCGTGTGTGTGTGTGTGTGTGTGTGTGTGAGTGTGAGAGGGAGAGTATGAATAGCAGAGACTAATTACAGTGAGGATGGGCCTGCAGAAAGAGGGCTCGTCCCTTTCTCCAGCCGCTCCGATAAGAGCGGGAAATGTAGCAGATTAACACCGCTGTTTCTCCCTTTTCATATAACAACAATAATAACAATCACCAAAATTTGATCTGCCCCTCAACCCGATAGGAAAATGCTCCCACCGGAGAATTTTCATCAAAATGAAATTGAAGTTGCAACCCAGCGGTTTTATTAAAATAGTTCATTTCATCTCTCTCTCTCTCTCTCTCTCTCTCTCTCCTTTCTTTCTTTCTCTCTCTCTTTCTCTTTCTAGTGCATGAGTACACAGCGCTAGCCCGCACATGAATCCTCACAGTGTGTGGTCAGTTTGGGATTGTATTCGTAGTACATGCCTATGTGATTGGTCAGTTTGTATTGTTTTCCTAGTACAAAATTAAATGATTGGTCAGTTTGGGATTGTATTCATAGTACATACTAACGACTCGATATGGATACAGATGTCTTCCATGGGACTGAACCCCAAGCACTCTCTCTCCATCTGACGTCTGTTGGACAAGCCCCAGCTACATAGTAGTGAGAATATTATAATGCTTTATTAACTTTGGTTTTCCTACTGTAGACAAGTTAATTTTTCTGCTTCTCAGTAGAGAGGACCTAGCAAACACAAACCGTTTGACACAAATTATTTGTTGTGTGTCTTTGAAAAATGAATAAAGTTTGTGTGATTTCATAAAACGGTCTAAAAGTTAAAACCCTGATTGTTTGTCAGAGCTTACATACATTTAAAAAACAGTAAATAGTAAAAAATTACGTTTGACACTGGCCGACCTGTATCAGTTTGCTATTATACTGTTATATAATTATAACAAATATGGTATATATATGGTAATTATAATTTACTGTTGTAATGGTAATTATAAATCTGAGTTTTGGATTGGTGTCTAAGGTCATGTGTGTGCTGGAGTCTTGGACAGTGGAACAGCCTCAAACTGCCACCCAACAAAGTCCAATCTGATTGGCTGACTGGAGCATTGGACAGTGGAACAGCCTCAAACTGCCATCAAAGTCCAATCTGATTGGCTCCTTCCAGTTTGACAGTCGTCCATTGGCTTTTGGTGGCCTTCCATTGAGTTTGGCATCATACCGCCACAATTATGCGATTTGTTCAAGTAAAACAATAGTCTGCTCAGCGCAATAGAAAGAGTAAGTGTGTTTCTGTGTGTGTGTGTGTGTGTGTGTGTGTGTGTGTGTGTGTGTTCGCCTGTGTGTGCGACTCCCATGTGACACACCCCCTTATCTCCTGTCACTCACCCGTCTGTTGCTCTGATTGGACCATACGGTTGCTGTGTGGTTGCCGTGCTGTTGCCATGCCGCGCCCCGCTGGGCGGTAATTGGGCCCCCTCTGTGTCGCGCGCGGTTACCCGTTCTGACAGACAGGTCTGGCCACCTGCCTCCCAGCCCCAACCCAACCCCTCGCCCCCTTAAAACACGGGGTCACATGGCGCGGAGAGCACGGCGCTGCCCGCCCGCGTGTCGCTCGGCATTATGGGCGGAGGGGTGCGGATGTGGCCGAGTGCCCTCATTTTGCATGGCACTGCTATGGGGGGGGGTGGGGTACAGAATGGGAGGTTGTCAGTCTGGATGTCAAAGCCAGCTTAGGGGGGCTAGAAATGATGCTCACTATATGTCTTTATAGGCACACACACACACAAATATGCACATACACACACCACAAAGGAAAGCTCTGTCACAGGGTGAGAGTGATGGTAGCTTACTTTACCACTAATTAGCATGTATTAGTGCACACACACCCAAAACTGCCAACTGCACACGCACACAGGTCTTCAAAAAGAGGGTTAGAGACATGTTGACATGTACCCATTTGATGGTGTTGGCGTGAAACCCTGTTGATGGTGTTGACATGTACCCAGTTGATGGCATTGGCGTGAAACCCTGTTGATGGTGTTGACATGTACCCAGTTGATGGCGTTGGTGTGAAACCCAGTTGATGGTGTTGGTGTGAAACCCTGTTGATGGTGTTGACATGTACCCAGTTGATGGTGTTGGTGTGAAACCCTGTTGATGGTGAATGAATGTTCAATTTATATAGCGCCTTTCTAGGTACTCAAGGTCGCTTTACAATTTTAACACAGGTACAAGTCTTACACTACCTTTCACACACCGGCGAGAAGCGGCAGCCAATTGCGCACAGCGTACTCTCTACCGGGATCCACAGCCCCCTGGGGGACTGAATGGGGTGCAGGAAGGGGAGAGAGGACAGAGCACCATCCACCACTGGGCATACAAACACATTCATGCACAGACATTCAGACAACTGCTTTTTATTGAACATGAAGACACACAGACACACTCACAGAGAGTTTGTCAAGGAATCAGGGAGGGCCAATTTACCTAACCTCCATGTCTTTGGACTGTGGGAGGAAACCTACGCAGACACGGGGAGAACATGGAAACTCTACTCAGATAGGGACTTGAACCCAAGACCCCAGTGCTGAGAGGCAAACATGCTAACCACCAAGCCACCGTATTGCCCAAGGCATGGTGTTAGGGATGTCCCGATCCAGCTTTTTGAACTTCCGATCCGATACCGATATTTATTTGCACTTCCGATCCGATACCGATATCGGCCGATACCAATACCGGCCTATCCGAGCATGTATTAAAGTTTAAAGTTATTTAGCCAACTTACTTTGTTGTCAAACTCATGTTGAAAAGCGTTTTATTCTTGATAACAAGTAGCCAGCTGAATTAGGTGTGTTTGAATAATGCACAGTGGTTGGTAAGGAGAAACTGACCTGTTTATTTATCAACTAATAAACTCAAAATAGACAAAATATTAAATAACAAACAGAAATAGCATCAGTAAACCAAGGATTAAAAAGCCACAAGGGCAAATAATATTGTAAATTATATTAAAAAAGCAAAACACACAACCTGAGTGGAAAATAGTCTATTAACAAATAGTCTATTAACATTAACATCCATCAGTGCTCTTGATCAAGTGTAAACCAAAGCTTTAAAAAAAAAAATCCGTGCACATATCGTAAACTAATTAAAAGCAAAATGCCTTCTACTCCACACTTTGCTGCTCCATCCTTATCTATACACTCCCTTCAATTCAAACGTTTCTGCCAGTGTTAGTTGTGTAGGACCTTTCTTTTTGTCTTCGGTTTTCTTTAGAAACTCGTCATGTTGTTTATGGTGGTATTTCGCTAAATGCTTGATTAGATTGGTTGTATTAAAAGTTCTTACAGCTTTACCACCACGCTTGACTTTACTGTGGCATATGTTGCACTCTACCTCTTCATCTTTGTCATCCTTTAAGGTAAAATAATCCCACACAACTGACATTTTTACCGATAACTTCAAATTTACACGGCGGTCCTAATGGTTAGGAGATGCCGCGGAGCTAAATTGGGGAGACGCAATGCTCGTGTGCTGAAGGTGTGCTGGAAAATGCGGTCCGGATCGGACTAAAAAAAAAACTGGATCGGGAGTCTGGATCGGCATATTCTCGTGCCTGCCGATACGATACGCATTTTTTGCTAATATCGGCGGCCGATCCGATCCAAATATCGGATCGGGACAACCCTAGTGTTGACATGTACCCAGTTGATGGTGTTGATAGTGTTGATATGTACCAGGTTCTTCATGTTGACATGTTCCTAGTTGGCAGCAGAAACCAGCCCCGGTGGTTCATGCTAAAACAGCCTGTGAGTAAATAGGTTTTTGGTGTATCGGGGTAATATACAGTCATGGCCAAAAGTTTTGAGAATGACACAAATATTATATTTTCACATGATCTGCTGCCCTCTGGTTTTTGTGTGTTTGTCAGATGTTTTTATCACATACAGAAATATAATTGCAATCATATTATGAGTAACAAATTGACAGTTAGAATGAGTTAATGCAGCAAGTCAATATTTGCAGTGTTGACCCTTCTTCTTCAGGACCTCTGCAATTCTCCGTGGCATGCTCTCAATCAACTTCTGGACCAAATCCTGACTGATAGCAGTCCATTCTTGCACAATCAATGCTTGCATTTTGTCAGAATGTGTAGGTTTTTGTTTGTCCACCCGTCTCTTGATGATTGACCACAAGTTCTCAATGGGATTAAGATCTCTATGTTTTGTTCCCTGAGCCATTTAGTTATCACCTTTGCTTTATGGCAAGGTGCTCCATCATGCTGGAAAAGGCATTGTTGATCACCAAACTGCTCTTGGATGGTTGGGAGAAGTTGCTCTCGGAGGACATTCTGGTACCATTCTTTATTCATGGCTGTGTTTTTAGGCACGACTGTGAGAGAGCCGATTCCCTTGGCTGAGAAGCAACCCCACACATGAATGGGTTCAGAATGCTTTACAGTTGGCATGAGACACGACTGGTGGTAGCACTCACCTCGTCTTCTCCGAACAAGCTGTTTTCCAGATGTCCCAAACAATCGGAAAGGGGATTCATCAGAGAAAATGACTTTACTCCAGTCCTCAGCAGTCCACTCCCTGTACCTTTTGCAGAATATCAGTCTGTCCCTGATGTTTTTTCTGGAGAGAAGTGGCTTCTTTGCTGCCCTCCTTGAGACCAGGCCTTGCTCCAAGAGTCTCCGCCTCACAGTGCGTGCAGATGCACTCACACCTGCCTGCTGCCATTCCTGAGCAAGCTCTGCACTGCTGGTAGCCCGATCCCGCAACTGAAACACTTTTAAGAGACGGTCCTGGCGCTTGCTGGTCTTTCTTGGGCGCCCTGGAGCTTTTTTGGCAACAATGGAACCTCTCTCCTTGAAGTTCTTGATGATGTGATAGATTGTTGACTGAGGTGCAAACTTCCTAGCTGCGATACTCTTCCCTGTTAGGCCATTTTTGTGCAGTGCAATGATGACTGCACGTGTTTCTTTAGAGATAACCATGGTTAACAGAAGAGAAACAATGATGCCAAGCACCAGCCTCCTTTTAAAGTGTCCAGTGGTGTCATTCTTACTTAATCATGACAGATTGATCTCCAGCCCTGTCCTCATCAACACCCACACCTGTGTTAATGGAGCAATCACTGAAACGATGTTAGCTGGTCCTTTTAAGGCAGGACTGCAATGAAGTTGAAATGTGTTTTGGGGGATAAAGTTCATTTTCTAGGCAAATATTGACTTTGCAATTAATTGCTGTTAAGCTGATCACTCTTTATAACATTCTGGAGTATATGCAAATTGCCATTATAAAAACTGAAGCAGTAGACTGTAAAAATTTATATCTGTATCATTCTCAAAACTTTTGGCCATGACTGTAGGACAGATACCATCGTTAAGATTGCCTTTACCCACTGTAATGGCGTGCAGTTACAGGTACATGGGCGTGGTCTCAATGAAGCTCATTGAATGAAGAAGAAGCTGATTGGATGAAGCCTTGGGTCAGCTTCAGTTGGGCTGGTGATACTTTGAAGAGCAATATGACAGCAATGAGGTTGTAACAGCAAAAAGAGAGAGAGAGATAATCAGACCGAACTGAAGGACAGAGAGGGAGCGGCGTAGAGAGACAATCAGACCGAACTGAAGGACAGAGAGGGAGAGATGTAGAGAGACAATCAAACTGGACTGAAGGACAGAGAGGGAGAGACGAAGAGAGACAATCAGACCGAACTGAAGGACAGAGAGGGAAAGAGACGTAGAGAGATAATCAGACCGAACTGAAGGACAAAGAGGGAGAGACGTAGAGAGATAATCAGACCGAACTGAAGGACAGAGAGAGAGAGAGAGAGAGAGAGATGTAGAGAGATAATCAGACCGAACTGAAGGACAAAGAGGGAGAGACGTAGAGAGATAATCAGACCGAACTGAAGGACAGAGAGGGAGAGAGACGTAGAGAGATAGTCAGACTGAACTGAAGGACAGAGAGGGAGAGAGACGTAGAGAGATAATCAGACCAAACTGAAGGACAGAGGGAGAGAGACAGAGAGGCAATCAGACCGAACTGAAGGACAGAGAGGGAGAGAGAAGTATAGAGATAATCAGACCGAACTGAAGGACAGAGAGGGAGAGAGACGTAGAGAGATAATCAGACTAAACTGAAGGACAGAGAGGGAGAGAGACAATCAGACCGAACTGAAAGACAGAGAGGGAGAGAGACGTAGAGAGATAATCAGACCGAACTGAAGGACAGAGAGGGAGAGACGTAGAGAGACAATCAGACCAAACTGAAGGACAGAGAGGGAGAGAGACGTAGAGAGATAATCAGACCGAACTGAAGGACAGAGAGGGAGAGAGATATAGAGAGATAATCAGACCGAACTGAAGGACAGAGAGGTAGAGACGTAGAGGGACAATCAGACTGAACTTAAGGAAAGAGAGAGAGAGACGTGGATATATATATATAGATGTGTGTGTGTGTATGTATATATAATATATATATATATATTTGTGTGTGTGTGTGTGTGTGTGTGTGTGTATGTATATATAATATATATATATATTTGTGTGTGTGTGTGTGTGTGTGTGTGTGTGTGTGTGTGTATGTATATATAATATATATATATTTGTGTGTGTGTGTGTGTGTGTGTGTGATACACATGCGGAGGTAAAGGTTGTTGATGGGAGTTGATGATGAGTGAAGTTCATAAGTTTACGTGAGTGTGTGAGTGAGCATGTTTAAAATGTGGCATTGTCACACACTGTTCGGTCTTCACGCTCACACTCTCCACTGCTCACCGAGCTCTCTGCGGTGTGATCACGGACCATGATGCATTTCACCGCACTGCTCATTTGAATGCCGGCGTCTGATTGGTCCTTGGTGAGGTTGTGCCTGGTCCTGTGCATGAGCGATGTGGGGAGTGAACAGTGCGGGGAGAGTGTGTGAAAGGAAAGGCCAAAATGGAGGGATGTGGGAAGAGAAGAAAAGAGGAGTGAGGCTCAGGTGAGAGAGAGATAGAGAAAGAGGGATGGGAGGGGTGTAGAAGAAAAAGAAGATGCCTTTGTCCACACAAGCAGGACTCTCTCTCTCTCTCTCTCTCTCTCTCTCTCTCTCTCTGTGTGTGTGTGTGTGTGTGTGTGTGTGTGTGTGTGTGTGTGTGTGTGTGTGTGTGTGTGTGTGTGTGTGTGTTTACCACTCTTTGATTAGATTAAGGCCTGCCCTGTTGCGGGGTGAATGGCCGACTAATGCATTTGCTCTGTGGGCCATGGAAGGCATTTGTCGTGGTGGGGGTCAGCACGTCTGACCCTCCGGGGGGGCGTTTGTTACCCCTCCACTGCCTTCATAACCTACTAGACCCCAGCACGTAACCTTTCCAACCAGCCTTGAGTGTGTGTGTGTGTGTGTGCGCATGTGTGTGCGTATGTGTGTGTGTGTCTCCACCTTTGGTCACTATCTGTATTTTAGTAAAGTGTTTTTTTTTTTTTTTTTTTTGATTACTGTGGCTCACTCCATTGGCTGAGCCATCAGGACCTTGCCTGTTTGCTGGTTGCTGATTGGCTGATTGGCTGATTAGATTGCATTTGGACTAAACGAGACATCTTTAGTCCAGGACCTCAAACTCCAATTTGAACTGTTGCTGTTAATCAAACAGCAAATCCAAGATCATACGTTAGATATGTAGCTGTACGCTTCTCCGATTCACTGCGATTTCTCAGATGTAACCCGCGATGCTTCTGAACGGCCAGACTCCCAAATACATCCCGTTCCTTTTGGGTCAATCAGTTGAGTCACTGCCCGAGAGACCGTTGGACACTTCCTGTCTCTCCGACCACACCCCCTGCCCCCTTCTCCACGGCGACGGCTGGCAGTGGCACAACACTAAAAGATTCTCCAGCCCCCAGAACTGGTTAGCGTGGAGTCACGCGGCATGGGGGTTTGGTGGGGGTGGAGAGGGCTGGGTAAGATGGAGGGCTTTGATCTGGGTTTTGGGGTCCCCCCCACCCACACACACACACACACACACACACACCCTCCCCCGTGCCTCTTCCGAAGACACGCCCAGCCTGGAAGAGGGTCCTACATGGTTGCACTTGAGTGAGGTTGTTATGGGAGACGGGCTCAGAGAGAGGTGTGTGTGTGTGTGTGTGTGTGTGTTAGTGTATGGGTGTGAATGATGCTTCCTCAACTCCGCGTTCTGCTTTAGAGTGTTTAGACTGTGTGTGTGTGTGTGTGTGTGTGTGTGTGTGTGTGTGTGTGTGTGTGTGTGTGTGTGTCTTTAGAGTTTCGGCGGGAGTCTTGGGGCTTTGGGATGAGATTTTCAAGTCACATCCTGAAACAGAGATGCTCTCTGCTGCCCCTACTGAGCAAATGCTGAACAGAGAAAATCCCTTCATGGTCTGTCTGTCACTCTCTCTGTCTCTCTGTCTGTCTGTCTGACTTTCTCTCTTTTTTTACTATTGACAGAATTATAAGTTTGAATGTAGGATGTGAGGTCTCTCTCCATCTCATTCGCTAGCAGACACACACACACACACACACACACACACACACACACACACACACACCTCTCTTTCTCCGGTGAGGGCTTGTGTTTATGCTTAATTAGCCTCCGCTCCATATCCTCCGTGCTCTCCCAGGGCCTAGCAACAGTCGCCGGGCACACGCCAGCTTTCCACACTCTCAGACTATTAGTCAGCTGGAATTAGTGCACA